>NC_080722.1:13765000-13860000 GCF_019097595.1 Hemibagrus wyckioides
AAGTCAAATGCCAGAAACTTGTCAACACCAGCACTCGCTATCACAAATCGCAGAGGTACACAGTTAGACATAATAACACACACCCAGGCTACTCGAGTGTGTTGGTTCAGCTCTCGCTTTAAGAGGATGTGTGCTGGCTTGCCATTGTGCAACTTTCTTGCCTTTTGTCTGGGCAGGCTGAAACCACAGAATGCACCTTAGCTACCACAGTTCAAGCGTAAACAGATTTGGATGTCTCAATATAACACTGTTGCCAGTGGACCCCAAATCCTTGGAACAGCAGAATCCTTCTGCGTCAAAGATAATGGCGATTTATTGCAATGCAAGGCTCTTTCTTTCACCCCCCCACCAAACTCCTCTTCGTCCTCCTCCCCTTCCTCGCTCAAACCGATTAAAATTAAGCCGTAAACATGTGAGGGCAGAATTAGCACATTTAGCGAGTCTCCTCTCCCACATCCCATTTTCGCTCCGGAGCGGCTGATCCCCGCAGCTGAACGCGGGTGCAATTTTAATGATGAGGCCCGTTTTTGAAGTCCAGATGAAAAACGCGTCGCCTGCCGTTTGTGGCAGCACTAGATACGGCAAGGCCGGGTCCGCCGTGATTGAGGGGGGGACGCCATGGACTCGGACTCTGAGCTCTTCGATAGGATCGGTGTCATTTTCCTCTCCACGATAAGACGCCTCGCTGACAAGGCCCGATTAGGAGAGAAGAAAATCATTATTGCACTGCCTTTCATCCGCCAGGGGGTTTGGCGATAAACAGCTCACCCGTGGGTAGATTTACAGAGTAAAAAAAAAAAAAAAAGTTATATCGTTATAACGTTATATCATTCTCTCTCTCACACACACACACATAAGCACGTGTACACAAACATGTACCTTGTTACAAATTTTTTTCAAAAATCTTCTCCATCGACATTTGTGGAGGAGAAAAAAACTCATGTGTGGGAGTATAGAAACATTGCTAATGTAAACAGGTAGCATCTATAAGACAGAAAGAGGCAACACTTCACTTTGAAAATGCATTCTACTTGAATTTTCCTGTCTGCATAACTGAAAAGCAGGCTTTAAAATATTCAACTCTTGTGGCTCGGCTCCATTAAAGCAAACAATTATCAAATAACGCCGGATTCTTTTTGAAAAGCAATATTCAGATTTAATCAAACTACAAAATCCGAGTTCTTCTCCATGCTATACCTTAAGGAAATCATCCAAATGATCCTCTTTAAAGATGGGTTGGTGTTGAATGATTTAATTTACTGTAAAATAAATTATTCTGAAAAGTGATCCTGTTAGGGATAGATGACACTTCTCAATTAAATATTGAAAGCATTAAATAGTCGGCAAAAATGTAAAGACGTTAATCAGAATAAAATTGGGTAATTGAATCTGAATTTAATGAATGAATGCAGCTTGATTTCCCCACACGCTGCCCTAGATTTTTAACTTAACCCTCAGAAAAGAGACCAACCAACAAACAAAACAAAACAAAAATAAAAACACAACTGGCCTTGCACATTTTAGTGCACTTTTATCTGCACAGGAGAGGCTCCCGCTGCGCTTTTACAAATTTTAACGTACAATCGAGCTGTACAAAACAAATCAACTCAAATTCAGTAAAAGATAAGATCCCATTAAAATAGAATTAAATGAACGATTGCATAAAAATCTAGAGAATCTAATTGCACCAAAGTCTAATCAACTACAACATTTCTCTTTATTTTTCATTTGTGTTATTCAGAATCCTAGAAGAATCAGAGAGAGAGAGAGAGAATTGTGTGTATGATATTGGGGCTCTCTAGCACCTATGGACTGACACAGCAAGTCTCAAAGCCATGCTTGGCTTCAAAAGTGAGCAGCATTTTTTTTAAATGTTTACAACATATAATTATTTATTTTTTCATTCCATCACATTATTTCTTTATTTATTCCTATCCTGACACACTTGGCTTTTGCGTGAAGCCCTCATTGATGACGCCGCTTCCCCCCCACGCTCGTTCTTTTAATACCGGCAGAAAAAAAATCAAACCGCTCTAAAACAAATTGATGTACTCTTTAATATAGTCGTCACATCATCACAGGGTCCTCACGTCTGCCTTGGTGACAACTGCAGGGCTGCTTAGCTTAGCCGCCATGGCTGATGCTTTGTTGGTCGCTTCAATGATTTATCACAAAAGAGAGAGAGCGTGCACACGAGAGAGAGAGAGAGAGAGAGAGAGAGAGAGGGGCTGGCGATTGAGTCACTGGCACGTTTGATTGACAAGGCCTAATCAGCTTATCTGGGTGTTAATAAAGCTGATGACCTGTGGAGCTGCTCTCTACCTGGCTCTGCATGAACTTTGGGCCGCAGCAAGGGCCCCAGGGGCAGCGTCCCGATTCCTCTCTGCTTATCTAAACGCTGCTGAAATCAATCCTTAATGAGCTGGCTTCATTTTGCCCCATCGATCTGGAGCAGCCACTGCTGCGGCGCGCTCAAAGGCCAGTGCAGCTTTAACAGTCACTACATCCCTTCTGTTTACCTCGGCCGCCAGCGTGTGTGCCCGTCAACACCGCTAATTCTCAATAACACCTTAACATTTATTTCCTTCTTAAGTCAACTCAAGTACTTCCTTGTCAAAAAGTGAATATTTTAAAGTCTGAGCTTATTGGAAATGGGCTGCTTTTGTGTATGGCCCAGTGAGAATGTGATGCAACTATTACAAAATATTACAGTCAATTCAGTTGTTGATTTGGCAAACACTTGTCAACTACAGAAATCCTTGGCCGTGTCCTTGCCTTTGATTGGAGATTGTTTGGTGCTCTCAGGCTCTGGGACATCCCTGATTTAAATATGCTTAAATTGGCTACTTTTCCTACTTCTCCTCCGTGGCTTCAGGCTTACCCGCCTTGTGTTGAGACTGCTCTAAAGAAGCTCCATCTCCTAATGACATCCCATACTTTATTTATGAAACAAACAGTGTGCTAAATAGCTCTGCATGTCCAGAGCGCACTTTTAATATTTCTCAAAGGGCCTGCAGTGCTCCTGACACGCCACACTGGGACTCAACACACCAAACTCCCCTCTACACCACTGTGCTATAAACACTGGCACTCACAGCTCTTACAAATACATTTTTTTCTTCTAATAATTATATACTCTTTCTTACCAGCTGTTTGTGCTTTCTCTATACTCTATTTTACCTTTATGCTGATGTGACAAATACACTGTTCATGTTACTATTCTAGAATAAATAAGCAGATATACAAAAATCGCTTAATTAATTAACTGCATCTGAGCATCAGTAAACTCATGTAGAGAAGGTCAGTGCTACTCCCTGTGCACATCTTTATGATTCATGCTAGTCGTATATGTTCACTGTGTGTTCTCCCACACACAGTCTCTTCCCTTTGGTCCGGTTTTGGTTTTCCTAGTGCATTCGTGAAAGCGGCAGGTGTGTTTGCGATCGTGTCAAAGGGCTTGAGCTTCGGGGCGAGGAGGTCGGGGATTAGCCGCTCAGGGCCGCCGTGGCTCTGCCATGGTCCAGTTAGCACAGAGTAGAGCTGGGCAAACACACAGCGTTCAGCGTTCACAGCACACACAGAAAAGAAGGAGGAAAAGATGCATGTCTCGGTGGGTCTCGAGGACACAGGAGTGGTCCTTTAAGAACAAACACACCCCACACAGGAGGTCTGATGCTGCTGTTAAAGCCGAGCGGACACGGCTGTGCTACGGATCGGGGGCAGTAGAGAATCAAACGCTCGAGCAAAAGTAATAAAATAAAATAACTCCGGATAGAAAAATAACAAAGGGCCTTCACGTCGCGGAGTGGAACCGCTAGAACATTATGCAAGTCAGGAGAAAGAAAGTGCAAGAAAAAAAAATAAAAAATAAAGCCCCAGCTCGGGATGATCTGAAACAAATGAAACTAAATTTTTAAGCAGCGGATGCAGATTGTATTTATGAATTTGTAAGTTCTGCTCGCATGACATCAAAAGCCAGTGGTCTGTGCAACCCTTTCTCGACTTGAATTATTAACACTGTCGATGTCACACATAAGCCACTCTGCCATTATAGTGTAAATTAACAAACTTTTCAAAACTACAGCGGAAGCCAAAGAAAGCCAGTTGCTTCTTGAAGAAGGAGCTTTGATACGTCTCTGAGGAATACACTCTGCCTCAATAACAGTGGCAGCATCAGGGGAAAAAAAAAAATATGCCTACAGATTTAATCTATTTCAGATCTAAATTAGCTCATTTTCTTATATTTAAAGATGAAACCTGAGCGTAAGACAAGAATACGATTCAGATGGTGGTTTATTTAGGAATATCTTTGTTTGTGTGTGTGTTTTTTTTTTTTTTGAAACCACAAAATTGTTAAGGAAAGCTGACATTGTTTATTTCGGTACAACCCCTCCCCCCCCCCTCCCCAGCCATATTTTTGAGCCAATAATAAAAAAAAATCCGCGTCTCACATTCGAGGATGGGTGTATGGAAGATAAGGCTGTGTGTTTTGTGTTCGTCTAATGCTGAGCTGCAGCTCCGGTGCTACCTCGTCTATACACCTCGCTCTCCCTGCCTGTCTTTGATGTGCTCCGGAAAATGTCACCAGTCGTCAAGGCCTTTTTTTCCCCTCGCTAACCCGCACACGAGCGAGACAATTTGCTGTCGTTCATCCCCCTACCCACAATGCTTACCGGTTTCCACTGCTATCTGGTAGCCAGCATCCAGTCTCCGAGATGACCTTTCCAGCCTCTCTGTGTTGTCCAACAGATGTGCTCTCTGAAACAAACCAAGTTTACAAAAAAAAAAAAACAAGTGAATGTGTGAAAGTGGCAAGACACCATTGAGAGAGAAACATTAACACGTGTTAATTCTTTATATACAAATCTGACATTTGACAGAATTCTACTACAGAATCCTTTTATGCACCAGGATGCATTGTATAGAAATGTATCCAAACACACACACACACACACACCTTTTCTCCTTTTTAATTGAGGTTTGTCTCCACTGGCAGGTTTGTTCTGTAGATCTTCATCGTTACAGGAACTCATTACATCACATTCAGCAATAGGGCAAAGTTTAGCATGGGAGGAAAGACTAATTGAGCTATAATAAATTAGCGCTCACGGATTCAGATTAGCTAATACCGGCGTGTTGGACAGACTTGGGGTGCCTTAGTAAACCTCATTACACGCAAACACATTTCTCCTAATTCTAGCACTTGAGCCATAAAATTATGCCGTCTCGAAAGGGTCTAATAGGAAAACCTGTGATACAGACTTTGAGTAAATAAGCAGGTCACAAAGCCAAACGGACGTGTAATTCCAGTATGAAAATCATAAACCTGTGCCTGAGTTTCAGGTAAAATGCTCTGGATTTCTGGCAGCATTAAAAGATGTGAATGAAATACAATATAATGCTGCAACGTTGTAAAGTCTGCCCTCCAGCCAGAAACACCTGACGACAGTATATCACACCAACAATCCCACCGTTTAGCTTTTATAAGCGCATTGGTCTGTCTTTACAAACGCCTTCAACAGTTACCCCTGTTTACACCATGAGAAAGAGAAAAAGGCTAAAAAAAACGACTGCAGTTCTAGTAAAGCTGTCAAAATATGTACCAGCTAATCACTCTTAGAAAAAAAAAAAATAGATGAAATCCCACTTTTTAAAGTTTGACAATCACAGAGAAGAGAGGGTGAGAGGGAAGAGAAAAAAAACAACTTTTTTTCCCTCCTCCCTGCAGTTGACAGATGTCATTTAAAATTGAAGAAATACTTGTAATAGTTTCTGGGGTGTGAGAGCTGGAGAAAGAGATAGAGAGAAGATGGGAGGGTATGAGAGTGAGAGAATTGGGAGAGAGAGAGAGAGAGAGAGGGAGAAAAAAAGGAGAAAGATGGGGGTGGTGTACGCAAAGGGAAAAGGGAGTCGGCTGTGCCTAATGAGCCCCTCTGGATCAGCGGAGATGGAGGGGACGTATTGACATGCAATGCTTAAGCTAATACACCTAGACCACGGATGTGTGCCTGTGTGCCTGGGAGCACGAGGCAGCCAGGGATACTGACAGAGCAGCTCGCTTCAAAGAGCTCAAGTGATTAGTATGTTATCATTACCATTCGAAACGTGATTTCCCTATTCCCTCTCGGCAAAGGTGACACGTCTCGGGGAGACGGCCAGCAGACTTGCGCGGGGAAAAGCCACTTCAAAGCCTTTCCTTGAATTTTTCTCCCTTTTTGCGCTCGTTTCCCCTCTCCCTCTCTGTGTCTGCTACGGGAGAGGTGGTTTTTTTTTTTTTTTTGGGATGGCGGCTTCCATTGTGGGAGGGGAACGTTCGCATTATGCACTCACGCTCGAAGCATACAGGAGCAGCGCTGAGGGTGAAGGTGGCCACACAGATGCTGTGACGACACTACGCTGTTCTGCAGCTAGTTCCTCTCAGAAGGCAAAAAAGGAGGGTTAAAAAAAAAAAAAAAATCCCAAAGACTACCTGGAAGTCTAAAAAAAGAGGAGGGACTAGGGTCTCACTGTGGTCTTTGCTACATTAACTGTAGACATGGGCAATGTCATAAGTCATAACGCGGGAAGCTGCCAAATCCTGACTCTAAGCTATCTGGAGGTTCACGCAGGAATCCAGGTAGGCCTGCATACATACGGAAAAAGCAGACACGGCAACAGAAACACAGCAATTACACAAATACAGTACAAATACGTATCAGTCACCTATATACCCTTTGCGAGCAACAGGCTGTCATCAAAACAGCTCCAGAGTTCAAGAGAATAGCTGCCTTAAAAGGGTGCATGATAAATACTGGTGTGTCTATGAGCGTGTTCCTGTGTGCACCTTTCCATTTCTACTTATACATTTATTCCTTTTTTTCATCCTCCCAAAAAAAGAATAAAGATAACTAAAATAATAAAGATTATATATATATATATATTTTGTTTTTGTATCTCTTTTTTAAGAGAGAGAAAAAGAAAAAGAAAAATCCCTTGTAAGTTATTAACAGGGAGCCAGAACAATGTAAGCCGTCTGCTCAAAAGAACTCTCCTCCCTTTTCTCTCTCTTTTTTCCCCCCAAATTTCAAACACAAGCACTTACTACCTCAATTTTCAAAAGTTCAGACTCTTTATTATTCCATTAAACGGCAAGAGTCAAAGTGAATAATGATGACAGCTGTGATTTGGGCTGACGATGTGATCTACATGGTTTGTTTGGGACTTGTAAGACGTGGAATTACAAGTGTCAAACAGCTGTGAGTATGGGTGCTAAATATTTAAACATGTTTTCCAGTGGAGGAAAAGGAGTTTTTTTTTTTTTTTTTTTTTAAAAAGCATGCTAAGTGTAGATAAGATATGCGGCCTTTGAGGAAAATTCAGGAAAACAGAAGGGAAAGGTGAAGTGTGCGGCGGAGGAAAATCAAACCTAATTTAACCCGTTCTTACAGACAAAGTGTGTGAGAACAATGAAGGTGTCTTCTGACCCAAGGCTAATCCATACTCCCTGTTTGTTTGCTGATGTGGAAGAAAGACAAAAAAAAAAAAAGCACAAAAACTAGGAAATAAAAACACGAGTCAAGGATAGCGACGTCTTGAGAATTGGGAGGCGCTTCTAAATTATGGATGCAGGAGAATTGGGTGGCTTTTGCATCAGTGGGATTATTCATGTCTGAAAAGCTTGAAAAAAAAAGAAAATTCTAAACACTACTACAAAAGATCCAGCCAAAAACAGACACACACACACACACACACACAAATACAACAGCTCGCTTGGTCACAAACGCACAAACAAAGGCGGACTTGCTCACACACTCTCTTGTGCACATGTACACACACACACACACACTAACAAATTTATCCAAACGAATCAATCAATCAAAGTTAATTCTCAAATTCAGTCAAATTAATCTCTGCAAGTTCACAACAAGCCAGCACTTTTTTTTTTTTTGGTTTTAAAGATTTCTTTTTATAATTCAAAGTCAACTACACACAAAAAAAATATTCTGGAAACGGGGGGGGGGGGGGGGGGGGGTGCCGTTATAAAAAATCTGAAGATCTTTTAATTGAATCTTATACAGGGGTTTTCACAGTTTTCCTTTCATGAGGTTTGCAAGCAGAGGCTGGACTGTTTAGATCTGACATCTGAAACACACTTTACTACTGAATACGTTTTCCCCCCTCCGTTTTCTCCAAAGAACTGGCGTATCAAAAAATTGCATCATCAACGCTATTATCTCTGAAGATAAGCAATCGCTAACTAAACGCTTTCACAAGGCTGGCAGAGAGAGACGATACAGGGAGGAGCAGTCTGGAGTAATGTATGGATGGCGACGAGTTTTCTTTTGTGAATGGAGATGTTCAGATAGTGCGGTCTGTGTTACTGCGGCTGCAATGTGGCTATGATTAGGGGAATCCCAAATCCCGAGTAAAAAAATAAAAAACATTTGAATGCGCTCGCATACACACACACGCAAGTCTGAATGGCGTTTTTTCCCCCTGCCATAATGTGCATTATCGCAAAGTCTGATGTATACAATGAAAACAAAAGCATTTCAAATCGCTCTCTAATCTCGTCCAAAAATAATCTATTACATTAGCATCAGCTTTACAGAGGATCCAGATTCACTGTTCCCTTTTCCCAGTGTTCACTGTTCCTAGTGTCACTAATACTGCATTCACAAACTGAAGAAGAAAAAAAGAACTTGCTGTCGTTTTTGACAATCAAAGCTGTATGCTAAACATGGAGATCATCTAATCTTCCATATTTTTTCATATAAATAATAAACAGATATTATTCTTGGAAGGTTATAGGCTGGGTAAATATTAAAGCACTTTGCAGCATTAAAAAAAAGTAAAAACTATTAGATTAGAATATTAGTAGTAGTCTATTAGAGTCAGTATTATAAGCATGTGAAAACTGAGTGACATTTAAAAGTCTTCACACCTCCCACCTGTCCTCAATCCCTTTAAAAACCACGTTGTGTTTCCTTTTTAAATGTACGTACATGTTTTGTCAGTTTCACTAATCATCACTTTTCAGATGTGTGACAAGATGGTTCAGGTGAAATCCACCGAGCAATACACAGAGCCGCGTCTTGTTTACGTTCATTCAAAAGCAAATGGTTAAAAAAATAAATAAATAAATCAATCAATCAGATTAAGCGCTTGCTTCAACTGCAATGAAAGAGGAGAATAAGTAGAAGAGTCTGGGAAACAGACGAGTAGTAAAAACTGGAGGAGGGCTTACCTCTTCACGTAACTTTATCAACTGCCTCATGAAGGCACAGAAACAGATGGAACGAAAGAGAAAGCAAGAGAGAGAGAGAGAAAGGGGAAAAGAAAAAGAGATAACAAATGAGACATGGCATGAAGCAGATCAGTCATGCAGCTAGGTACAGAATTAACCTTGAGGATTTATCTGTTTGCATGTTAGAAAGCACAGACAAGCACATTATACCGAGCTAAATGTGAGCCTCGTGCTGACTTTTCTGGAAAGGGAAAAAAAAGATAGAGAGATCAAGTTACTGTCACATTACACACAAAGAGCGGGAACGGATTTCTCTACTCGCAATGTCTTAACTATCATTATCAAGAAAGAAAGGAAGGAAAGAGTCAGATCACAGAGCTAGATAGAGAGGGGAAAAGAGTGCAGAAATAGTGTGTACAGTACATCTAGACTTCAACTACAATGTTATGTGTTTTATACTTCATGCTCAGCAAGAGAAAAAAAAAAATCAGGTACTACATCTGTCTTTTCAACTCTGAGCACACATCTGGACAGCGTTAATAAATCACAGTGTGTAGTGCTGCTGTACATAACACTGAACCCAATATTAAGCTAATACAGCGTCTTCTATAATGAGATATTTATCTGCATTTCTCAGTTTCTCATATCAAATAAAAATACTTCATGGTCATCTTCAGGTCTATACAGCAGGACACACTCATGTCCAGTTCGCAATGTTTACTCTATGCTGCACCAAACACATACCAGTTTGAGTTTGACACTGGGACACTTTTTTTTTCCTCTAGTGTCAGCTTCTTTCTTAAAAATGCCATGTCATCAGTAAGCTAATCAGACTAGAGAGAGGGAATCAAACCTTTTTGAGAATGTTTCTAGCCCTGTAGCTAGTCTCTGGTCTGATGAGCTGCCTTCAGCTAAACAATTTACATAAGTGCATGTTATTGGAGGATTTGAAACTGAGAGTCTGCTACACAATCTGGTTTAGTTAAGGTTTAGAAGACTAGACTTGCTGAACTATTGTCTGTTTTTTTAAGCCTTTCTGCAGTATTTTTCCCCAAGTACTCATTTTAAATTCTTCCCATTGTCCAAAACTGAAGCTACATCGTACTGGAAATCATATTAACAACATATACACCAATCAAGCATAACATTATGAGCAGTGCTAGGTGAAGTGAATAACATTGTTTAGCTCCTCATCATGGCACCTGTTAGTGGTTGGGATACATTAGGCAGCAAGTGAACATTTTATCCTCAAAGTTGATGCGTTAGAAGCAGGAAAAATGGGCAAGCGTAAGGATTTGAGCGAGTTTGACAAGGGCTAAATTGTGATGGCTAGAAGACTGGATCAGAGCATCTCCAAAACTGCAGCTCTTGTGGGGTGTTCCCGGTCTGCAGTGGTCAGTATCTATCAAAAGTGGTCCAAGAAAGGAACAGTGGTGAACCGGCAACAGGGTCATGGGCGGTCAAGGCTCATTGATGCACATGGGGAGCGAAGGCTGGACCGTGTGATCTGTTCCAACAGACGAGCTACTGTTGCTCAAACTGCTGAAAAAGTTAATGCTGGTTCTGATAGAAAGCTGTCAGAATACACAGGTCAGGGCTGTTTTGGCAGCAAAAGGGGGACCAAGGGGGACCAGGCCATAATGTTATGCCTGATCGGTGTACAAACACAGTACAGCAATAGGCACAGGCAAAGAAATTCAGTAAAGCAAAGATGCCTTCAACAATAATGAAATTAAATCTCTCTACATTAAAAAATATATATATACACTAGGTGTAAAAAACCTTCACTTTAATTAAAAAAAAAAAAAAAAAAAAAAGGTTTGTGTTGTTTCATAAAGAAATCGGTTTTACTGAATCGTTTTGTCTGAAATGCTACATTTTATTTGCTCGAAAAATTATATATTTGTACTGACTCCAAAATGTAGAAATCCCAAATTAATCAAGGTTTATACCAACGACATAGAAAATATTTTTTTAAATATCTTTTACAGATTATATATATTTGATCATATATATTTTTTTAAATGTATAGTATATTTGATAGCTCTCCACATCAGTAAAATTGACAGACAGAGAGCAGTGCTTATCATGAACACAACACAGGAGAGGAAGGACAAGTTTCATAATTTGTCAGCCGTTGCAGGTGATTTTTTATTTATTTATTTTTTTATCTCCATTACTTGTGTGAGATTAAAGGTGAACAGATCTAAAGAGAGGCTCAGGGCCATTATTAGACCTCTTTTATCTCTCTTTTGTGGGCGCTGGTCATTTTGAATTTTGCTGTTTTTAAAATCACTTGCTATCATATCAGACGAGGCTGGAGCACTTGCATCATAAATTATAAACTCGGTTTGAGAAAAAAAAAAAAATCATATATATATATAAAGATAAAGATATATATATATATATATATATATATATATATATATATATATATATAAATAAAAATGTGAGATGTATTGGGCTGATGTGAAGATGCGTTGATGCGACCGCAGTCGGTGACAACGGCGCCTGTGTGGAGCTGAAGCGTTTCCTCAAGCGTGCTGTCGACTGAAGACAAAGCAAAAAGACCGGAGCTCTGAACACTGGAGAAAGTAAACAGAATACTAATTTTGTGAGCTCGCATCTAAAGCAACCATCTAATAGATGTATGTATAAAATAAATAAATAATTTTTAGAATGTTTGCAAATATTCTAAATATTTCTAATATTGCAAAAAAATAAATAAAATAAAATTTAAAATGTTCTACACAGAATTTATTACCATGTATATTTGTTATTTTCTATATTGTGAATATCTATTAGAACTTTACAAGTTCTTTCAAAGTAACGCACGGCTGTAAATCTGTCAATCTGAACAGATACACAGAAACATATTTCTGTCTTTTTCTGCTGGGAAGAAATAAACCACGTTAAGACCCGAAAGCGTGTTTTCTCTTTATGGTCAGCGTTCATCGGGGTAAAAATTAAAACCACTCTACAGACGTGCCTTTTTAATTTTGTGCAAGCCGCACTGAGCTGTTGCTACAACAACATCTCAATGCAGAGCAAACAAAACATGTTCAATCTTATTTGTGCTGCGTGGATGACTGGGAGCCTTCATTGAGGATTTGTATGGGGGATTTAAAGCTTGAGCTTGTTCTTTTCTATTTTGATTCTTCTTCATTCATAAAGCAGAGGAACAAATCCATTTTTTTTTTTTTTTAGCATTACCTGATCTCACTATCCTGAGTGTGTGTGTGTGTGTGTGTGTTGGTAGGGAGAAGCCATAAAATGTTATAATTACGCTTCAGTGTTCCAACCTTGTATTTTGTGAGCCAGTATTTAAAATTGCACTGTGACAATTTTTATGTTATGATAATTAACGGATTTTCAAACAAGAATTTTTTTTTTGTTCAATACAGAATTCGATACAAGTGCTAATCTACTTCCTTTGTAGGCTGTAAAATCTGCTCTGTGCCAGCTTAAACCAGCGCAATCTCTTGTGGCCAAGCCTTCTGCTGTGACTGAAATCAAAACTATTCCATAGAGTGTTTGTGTGCACAAAATGTGTGTGCTTCCCCACAGGTATGTATGTTTGTGTGTGTGTGTGTGTGTGTGTGGTAAAGAGTCTGTTTTGGGTGGGAAGGGTGGAGGAGGGTGCAATGGCAGACCATCACATTATTAAAAAAAAAAAATTGCGATAGTGCCAATTCGGTCTCTGTCCGCATACAGATAACGAATAAATGCGGCGCTCTATTAAACCATTTTTCAGCCATTATCGCAGGTCCAACATGCCATTTTCAGAACTTATAACAGCTCCCTATTTACTTAGCTAGAAATCCTTTCCATGTAGCGAACAGATTTGTGAGCAATAATACTCTGCTCAGCCAGTGCTATATGAAATGATCCTGACCTCTTTCAGATCATCAGGAATTAAATTGACCAACTTGCCCCAGCTCCCCCATCTCCTCCTTTCCACTCCATCACACCCGTCTTGCTCAATTAAAAAACTTTGAAGTTCCGAGCACTCCACTCGCAGCGCGGCCGAGTCGACTACTCCCAAAGTTTTTAAAATGGAAATGAAGTAGGTATGGCACCTGGAAAAGGGGGTGAGACTTGACCCCATATTTTCTGTTCAGTCTATTATTATTATTTTTTTTTTTTAAATATACATAAAATGAGAATTCCTGATTACTAAACATGATTTCATCTGCTATCTCAATAATAAACAGTCCATAAGGACAGGAAAGAAAACAGAAGATATTAACAAACGATATTTTAGGGGTGGGACATAATATCATATCATAAAGGATTTTTTTTGTTCAAATGAAGGCATTTAAATAATAAAAGATATGCATCATGATATTTAGGTTAGAGTAATATTGCATGCAAATACATTTTTATTACATTTACATTAAAGAATACATTTTTAATGTATCTTATACATTTATTTTTTTTATATACTTCTAAATATTTTATTTTTAAATATAAAACCATGTATTTAAAATCATTAAAACTGAAATGTTACATTTTTTTTTAGAATAATAATATTTAATATATTAAATTTGCTGGGGTTATTGTTGTAACAGGAAAAAATCATTTTTTTTATTTAAAGATTTAAGATGAATGGTTTTTCTAAAGATTGCAAAAAAAAGTGTAGCATCACATTAGCTGCTACTAGTCAGTTTGGAATTATTTAAAAAATAAGAAAAATAATAAGAAAAAATAATGATATCTAATGAAAGCTTGCTTTGGAAGACATAATTAATCACAGTATTGATGCTGTATCTGTAAATTGCTTAGCCCTGATGCTGGTGGTGAGAGGACCAGTTCGTTTTCACCTGCGCTTTGGTTTTTGGGAATTGTTATAATGTAGGACAGAAGTGTTCATTTTTTTTCAGCCTTTACCTATAAAATAATTTCTGCAGACACTCAGCATACATTTATGAACATAATTCCACTATTCAAATATTAAGTCTTTTTATACCCAAACTTTGTTTTAAAGGTATTGGGGTTTTAAATAAAGCCATTTACTTGAAATGTCCAGTCAAATAGGCTTATTTTTAATAAGAAGTAATCAATCTTGAGTAATGACTGAAATGATCGTGACTTGAGGTTTCAGTGAGGATAAGAACGTGGGCCAGAGAAGGGAACAGTGATAGAATATGTTGTTCCTTTTGCAGTAATTTAATAGGAATTGTCACTGTCAGAATTGTCACTAAATAAGACAGCTCTGGGGTTACATCTACTCTTTAACTCCTGTATAAATGTCTCACACACACTGTTTTTGGGCCACTAGTTTGGAGGAAGTATGCATATCAATTATGGATCTAGGCTAAGCTTACATACGTTAGTAAGATGTGCAGTGAACGGGTTGTTATTGAAATGCTAATGAGCAGGATATAAAAAAGGAAAAAAAAAAAAAAAAACTTTATTTAGCGGAGTTTTGCTCATAATTTATACTGATGCACTGCACTTTCACAATATAACCATAAAAAATACTTGTCTTCTGTATGCATGTGTAGAACAATTAAAATTCAATATAAATGTTTGCAGTATAGATGATGCAGGCAAAAAGCGCTTGTGTTGATATGCCCAATTTACTGGGGTTATTGTTTTTGTAACAGGACTTAAAAGATAAGCGTGGCTTTTTTTTTTTTGTTTTTGTTTTTTTTTGGCAGGAATAAATTTGAATAAATCATTCCAATTTTTTGGAAACTGTTTATCTCTTTACCAGATTTATGTCGTGTCATTTCTAATTGAGCTGGGCACACAAAGATGTCGAGTCGGACAATTCGATGTATGGCGAAGTCTAAAACATAAATAGTTTCAGAAACACTACTCATCTTCATCCTTTACTGTTTCGAGACGATGTATTATTCTGAAACCCGACAATACACCAACATGGCTGTTTTACTACAATATATATATTGTGTTCTTGACTTTGTGAGGTTCTCACCCCCACCACGTGTGCTTAAAAGACTGTGAAAGCTGCAGATTTTCTTCTCTTTTTTAAGGAGGATAGAGGGGGGTCATTTTGAGAAAAGATAAGCACTCAGACGGATGGAGAACAGCTGGGCGAAAGGGCCAATACGTCCCAATCTGGTGCTGCCCAGACCACGGTCAGAGCCCGGAGCCCATTCAGCACTGGCCAGCTTTGCATTAAACAGTGTTGCTTCCACATGACTGGGTGCCAATAGCAGAGAGGCTGTGTATGTGAGAGAAGGGGACCCTAATGGCCCCAGAGCAGCCACCCACACCGGGAGCCCAAAGCTCCTGATTAGCTCCCTACCTGACTCTCTGAGGAGCTCCCATCATCCCCCAGGAGCTCGTTCCGCACCTCATCACTGTAGGCAATACGTGACCTTTTCTGCAATGAGGGGAGAGAAAGAGAACAAGAGAAAGAGGGAGAAGGGGAGAGAGGGAGAAAGACCAAGGGAAGGAAGAAGAGAGTAAAGGAGGGGGGAGAGAGAAAGAAAAACAAGTTTTAGTTCAGATGCACAAGGAAAAAAAAAAGAAAAAAAAAATCACACATATTTCTGAAGCACGAGAGCCCCCTAATGGATTAATACATGAAACAAATGTTTACATCTGACAATCTCTAGACTGCGTGGTGTACTTATAAGTGAGTAAAGTGAGTGTATATGTTTGTTTGTGTTCATATATCCATTTTGGTTCGAGGTGAATCGGAGCCATGGAATTAATGGAAAAAGTCCCCTTCCACTTAAATAAATGAAAAGTGAAGAATGGTGAACCATAGGAGGAGGCATAGGCAGCGAGCGTATTAGAAAAGTGCGAGTTGTCAGAGGGAAATGTGTTCTGGGGGCTGTCACCGCTGTCAGTGCTGTACTCTGGCAGGCCCTGTGATAATGCACAGCCAAGCAGCTAGACAGAGAATAATTCATCACCCAGGTTGACGCGATTGGCGTGCCATCAAATTCGGGCTCGCTCTCCCCTGGTCTTCTCCGCTACACACCGGAGAGAGAGGGATGCCATGTCCAAGAAGGAAAAGAGAAAAGAAAACAGGCACACCCATACGCCCACGCACACACACTTCAGAGTGTGCCACCTTGAATTCTGAAAGAGCACAAGCTGTGTATGGTGTGTTTACAAAACCAGCAAACCTCTTCAAATACCCTCCAAACTAAACACACAGTGGCAGGAAGAAATAAATAGTGTTTACTGAGACTGCTTCCCCCTGTTCGCTTCACTGCGGCTGTGCGGCTGGACAAAATGCTCAAGCAATTAAAACAATAAAATAAAATAAAATAATAACAACAATAATAATAATAATGCACAATTACAAATAGATACAATAGATACAAATACATATATAAGTATTATATTATTATTATTATAAATATTATTATTATTATTCTTAGTAAGTTCATTTCCATAATACAAGATACAGACTCAATGAGGCATTTAAAGTCTAAATTAAATTAAATTTATATGCAAAATCGTATTATCAAGTAATAATATACTGCTAGGCATAAAGACAAAGATAAATCAGTGACTATATAAATTAAGTCTTTTTTTAATTCACTAAAAAAATGCCTTGGTTTACAAACAAGAATATTTAGGGCAAAATAGATCTAAAAATATACAGGGCAAAAAAACAAAACAAAACAAAACAAATTCAATTAAGAAAAATTAAAAAATTCAAATAGATTAAGGACCATCAGAGCAGTGATATTTTTGTCGATGCTGATCAGTAACTGTCAATGATCTGTCCTCACAAGAGACGCCCTGACACGCTACGGGGAAAGAAAAACACCCACGTATTCCGTTTGAGTAGAGTTTCATCTTAAAGAACAGCGGCGTAACTTTGGGGAATGTCGGCTCGCTGGTAATTGAAACTGGAAGCCTTGGAGAACACTTTATTTGAACACATACGCTGACATTTTCTGCAACACAACCACGCTGTTTTGTTTCGTTCTGTTGTTTCTAAATAGCAGTTTGTTGTAGCTCAGAGCATCAGCTTCTTTGGCAACGTAACCTTTGAGTGGGGCGCTCACAAAAAGAATGGCAAATGTAGCTTTAAGTCACGGACGAGGAAAAGCTTGTGATCCAAACAAATAGGGCTGTCTTTCCCAAACCGTTTAGACCATTTCAAAACTCCCCCTGCAGTCAAACATGGCATGTGATGATTATTCCTCCTTCATCTACAGCACAGAAGATGGTCAATACTGAGTGAAAAAGCCTTAGACTTTGGAAATGCTTTGATTAGCGATACTCCGGATTAGTTACTTTGACGTTAGCCGTTAAACAGCAGTATAATACTTTTTCCCTATTTGCACATCTTTTAAATTCGGCAGAAAGCACCATTAGCTTCAGCTCCTCCAGATGCCGGCACATGCTGCTTTTAATAATGGCTAGAAATACCCTAAAATCACTTAAAGTTCAGCTAATGTGAAAAGACATTATAAAACCAATAATAGGGTTAGCACTTTAAATCAGTTGATTTCAACTTCCTCATAGCGTTTACAGCATGGTGAAGCTGGAACCACTTAAAACTGCACAAAAGCATGAAACCAAAGGAAGACACTTGTAATCTAAAAAGAATGAGCGCTTTCACAGATGTCTTATTGCGGAGTGAAAAGAAAGGAAAGAATCTTTTAATCTAGTTTGTTTCTTTTTCGTCACTTTTTTTTTTCTAATCTTGGGTGAAAATTTGCTTCTATTCCAGGAACGACAGGTTGAGATACAAAGATCCAGCTTAGGCTTATGCAAAGTGATCTGTCTGTCTTTTATAACAGATGCCGTTCATCAACTGGACACCGTCCTCTTAAAAAACAGAAAATTTTTAAAAATAAAATTCATATTGAAGCTGCATATTATTACGTATTGAATTCACATCTCTAATAATGTCTATGTCGTGTCCCATGGTTTACCTCATGGAATGCTATCAATAATTAAAAATCATATTTGTTAAAAAACAACCCACTTTTTTCCCCTCTTTCCTCACCCTCTTTTTTTTTATTTTATTTCGACAGTAAAAAAAAAAAAAGGATGCACTGGTAAGAAAGGTACCTTGTCGGCTACGAAAATAAACAGTTCATTAGATTGGCTGTTAAAGGCGTGAAAACACCCACGGGCAGAGTTTAATGAGAGGCCCTGATGCGACTCTGCAAATGCGTTTCTTCCACTTCTCCGCTTTTTATTTTCACCCCACGCACACAGTTGGTGGCAAACCATGAAGAGTAATTAATGATATTTAATTTACAATTTACAAAGTGTGTCTCATTAGCTATTTGTCACTAGTGGGGAAAAAAAAAGTCTGCCCAGTTCTGATTTTGACTTAAATTGGCATTTAACCTATTTTTTTCTGCCAATAATGATCCTCTACACATCTTTAAGAGAAAGTAACACTGCAGGTGCTAGAAAACAAAATAAATACTCTCCATGATCGTAAAACCAATGCATATTGTATAAATATATATAAATCTGATTGAGCAAGCAGCTGAATATTGCATGTAATGCGTAACGTATAGCGATCTGTCACAAGTGAATCAGTGGAGCAGTGCGACGGAGAGATGAAGTGCTTTAGTGGTTAAAGAAAGCAAAGACTTTTTCAAGCAGGCTGCAGTATCACAACAGAGTCTTAAATAATGCATCACATCCTAGCAGGGGGCTAACACTCTCCACAGGCCAAAAGAACAACACACACACACGCTTTTGTTTGTGCGTGTGTGTGTATGTGTGTGTGACAAAAATAGAAAGTGCTTAAGTTAAACAAATATCTAAATATGTGATAGTCGCATACAATTTTATTTATTTATATATATATATATATATATATATATATATATATATATATATATATATACACACATACACACATTATATAAATTTATATTTATATATATATATATATATATATATATATATATATATATATATATACATACATATATACACATACACATATATATATTTATATATATATAAAATGTATACACCCACAAAAAGACATATAAAGGGTCTCTGAGCTTCAGTTTACTGGAAAGCAACCTTTTTTTTTTTTAATCTAATCTTTAACTGTCCAGTTTGGGTCAATCTGTTCCCTGATTCTTGTTCTTGCCTGACGGAATGTGCTGCAACTCAATGTGGTCTTCTCTCTGTTGTAGTCCATCTACCTCAAGATTTGTTGTGTGCATGCTGAGATGCTTTTCTGCTCACAACTGTTGTAAAGTGTGAATATTTGAGTTACTATATCCTTCCTGGCAGCTTGAACCAATCTGCCCAGTTTTCTCTGACCTCACTTATCAACAAGCCATTTCCACTCACAGAACTGTCACTCACTCAGTGCATTTTGTTTTTCTGCACCGTTCTGAATAAACTCTGGAGACTGTGGTGTGTGAAAATCCCAGCAGATCAGCAGTTTCTGAAACAATCAGCCCATCTAGTACCAATATCCATGCCACAATCAAAGTCCCAGACATCAGACTTCTTTCTTCATTCTGATGTTTGCTGTTAAACATTACCTGAAACTCTTGACCTGTACAGTCATTATTAGGTACGAAAAACGTCATAAAATGCTTTATTTAGTTTATTTCAAGTTTTAAATTCATCCTATCTACAATCAGAGAGAAATGTACATGCAAGATAAATGACCAAACAGCTGTGAGTGTGGACATGAATTAGTCACTTAATAAAAGAAAAAAAGAAAAAGAAAAAGAAAAAAGAAAAAGAAATTGCAGGAGCAGTGAAACAAGCGCCACATCGCAGCATGGAGCCTCTCATTAGCACACAGGCTGGTGGTTTGTGGCTTTTGTGCGCAAAGTATTACGTTTCACAACCACAGAGGTCTGGAGAAAAAAATCCTTTACTATGATCCAAAAGAACGCATGTGGTAGATAGCAAATTAACACACCATACTGACTATACATGTACAAAAAAAACCCAAAAAACTTATCATTATGTACATTTTTTTCCAGCCTATTATCTACATGTATGTGGCACTACATATATAGTTTAAAGACATAATGATTTATTCATGTAACATATATGTTCTGTATATTAAACTAGTTTTTTAACTCGTATCTACATAGATATTCAAAAGTTGGAAAGAAAAAAAAATTCATCAGTGCTATTTATCTAATGTTCTTTATAATACTATTTGGTAGTAGCTGCAAATAGTTTCGATTTTTCTGCCAAGAGGAGTGCTTTTTAAAATTAAATGTAAATCAAGAGCAGTCAATAAGCCATAAACTCACATCAGTGGGCGAGAGAAACAGACATAAAAACCACTGCAAGTGAAATCCCAACAAAAGAATAACTCCAACAGTCTTTGATTGAGGAAGCAGAATATACTTTTTGAAGGCCGGGGAGTCGCTGTGAACGGTTATTTCTTTAAGGCACAAGAGCCGATTAAACTCAATATTAAAATAGGGAAGCATTTCTAATGAAAAATCAAAGGCTGTTTTTTTCCCGTCTTCGTGTTTCTCTCTGTGCCGTTCTCTCGTGCACTTTAATGGCAGTCTGGGAAAGAGGCTGGCGCGGGTGCTAGCAGAGTCGACCCTGGCTCGTCAGTGCTGCAGAAATCAATAACGAAGAGCCGATGGGAAGGGAGCCTGGCAGAGCAGGCAGGGCCGGACCCACTCTCATCCCAGCATTCTCCTCTGGCGTGCAGTGGGGATTAAAATGTGCCTCCCCGGGTCAGCACCAGAGAAAAGGTGAGATTAGAGGAAATGGAAGAGGGATTTCTGAGGCACAGGATACCTGGCGAGCAAGGAACCAATCGCCCATTAGCCTGTGGCTACCTACATATGGTTCAGTGAACCTTCCAGAAAAAAAAGGGGGGGGGGGAGAACTTTCTTCCTCTATGCCTCCCCCATGCCTTCCTCAACATTTCTCTTTCTCTCCATCTCTCTTTTGGAAACACACTTTTAACTCTTCCTTAGCTTTAGTGGTGGCTTATCTGCTGACCTTACAGTGTTGTCTATTCTAAGAGCTAGCCGAGTGCATAGTCCGCTAGTCACAAATATATTTGGGTTTATTACTGTGTTAAAATGTGCATGTCCGCACACGTATTGATCCGCTATAAAACCATCTTATGAAGACTTTCTATAGCGTGGCCTTTGTCTGGCCTGAATGGTGAGGTTATTAGCATCAGAATGGTAAACAGGCAGAGGAGCTTAGCTACATTGTTAATGCTACACATTTCTATATACTTTTTTTATTTAACTTCATTATGCATGCAAAATTCAAATGAGATTTGCCTCACATGGGAGCATTATACACATAACCCCATTGGACTTAACTTCATCCACACTTTAAAATACGTCTTTTGAAGGTTAAGAACAAATATATGCAAATTTAAAAGAGTTGCACCCTAAGGGTGTTTTTTCCAGGCCATATGAGGAACTTATTAAGAAGGGACAGCATTCTTTCATCACTCTCTTTCACTCTCTTACAAACTGTTTCCAAAATTGATTTTAGCTGCTTCTTCAAACAAATACAGGCACACAGTGTTAACTTCAAACGCCTCTTAAATGCTATCCAATACATAAAGGAATTACAAGCTTTTAGCTTTCTTTAGAGAGGTCAGAAACAATCAGGATGATGTGTATAACTGCAATGGGGGGAAAAAAAGCAATTGTACAGCCAAAAGCCCAGAGTTTTACTATAGAGCTAAAAATATTTCGTCTGAACTGAAGACGAAAAACTAAGACGCCACAACAGAGAAACAGAAGCTACATAATGTCACCACAATGCCACGAGATGCAAAACAGAAGACGTCTACCCTGATAAAGAAACAATCATGCTAGCTGGTCTTCTCTTCAATGTCAGGTAGCAAACATTTGGCTTGAAAGAGATATTTTTGGTGTTTGTAAAAATGTGATCAAGACCGCCTCAGCCTTTAAACCAGCAGACTTCAAGCCAAAATATTCCCAGAGACATGCTCACATTTTTCACAGAGCTCATTAGAAGCACTTAAGTCAGAGGAAAGTAAATGAAGTTCAAGTGGGGAAACTTTAAAGCATTTCAAACACTTTGTCTATTCTGTAAATAAATAGTGAGGGGGAAATAGAAGAAGAAGAACAAAAAAACAAAACACAGATGTCAAACTAGACTGGAATTTGTAAACTTCCTGGGTCTCACTCCAGGGTGTGTTTTTTAAAATAGGAAACAAAAATAACAAATGATACCCTAATTTACTGTATAAACACTTCATGGTTTTCTATTATTCCGTCAGTTGGCAAAATAAATAGTTACTTCATGACTTTATGCTTGTAGCGCAGAAGTGCAGACAGATCTGCTTTATCTCATGCTCATGCTCGGAATGATGAAGTGTCCTGTGTGTCCAGCAGATCAATTAGGCTACACTGACATAATGAGGACAAGTGCTACAGTGGTCAAACAATTCAGCTTATCCCATTACTCTATATATAGTCGGTATATATAAAGTTACACACGTTTTATCAAGATGATATAGATTACTAAATGATGCAACATGAACGCACAGAAAGCTGTTTTGAGAGGTTGTTAGTTTACTCGCTCAGTGATAGCAGCCCGTTTCTATTAAGTGCATCATCTCCTCATTTCTAGCCAAGGAGGCCTGATTTTCCCCTCTGAGTGACACGGGACTTCACCTCATCAACTTCCTATCACTGCGATTACCACATGCGCCACGGAGCAGATTTCGCAAAGCCACCGAATCACACCTCGACACATTTCCCTCGATTCCCTCCGTCCATGCACTAGATCCTCAGAGAAAAAAAATGACAGAGAAACATTTTAAAACTGTTTCTGGAAATAATCAACTCATCAACTTTATTAGTCAAAGTACTAACAAATGCATCTAGTAGCAAGAATCACATTTTATTTCCTCATACATGCGTCCAACAAAAAAACATATTTTTTGCATCAAGCCTAAATATTTTACTTAGCAATATAACCAACACAAATTTTTACATAATACAGCAATTTCTAAAATTAACTAAATATTTAGTCAAAAAAATTCAGCAAAACTACAGCAAAGAAAAATTAAATAAACTGATATTAAATCTATTATTTTATAGTTTATGATTTTTCATTAACTATTTATAAGAGAATCAAATTGAATCAAATAATTACTTCATAAAAATCAGTCATGCTAACAGAATTAAATTCAATCTTTATAATATATTTGATGTAAGGTGGTCGTATATAGCCGTGTCCAATCTCTGCATATTACAGTTAAATACGGATAGCTCACGAACACTTATATAATCTGCCACATCGATTGTACCTATGAGATATCTACAGACATCTATTATAAAATCTGCTTGTGTATTTCAGGACTTGTACACATCTCGTAGTGGTGTTCATACTAAATAAAGAATATGTTATGTAATGCTATTGATGCAACCATGTACATCAGTATGATCATGTAATACAGTGTTATGAGTGGAGTGGCATTGCTAAACCACAGTTAAAAAAAATTTCCGATTTGCAATTTTAGAAACGGGAACACTTTAATAGAAGATAGAATATAGAGTTTGTGCATGTTACATAACGACTACGTAAATAAATATTGTATAAAAACTGCATTCCAATTACCTATAAATCACACGAAAAACTAAGAAACTGTACCAGTGGGGATACGGGACAGGTGAAATATCTGCTCAGAGTAATGGTGAAGGCCATTCCTTCATTTTAATTTCTTCACAACTTTAATATAAATATAAAAAAATATGGAGATTCCTGGCTATCAGTGGGTCTAGCTGTATCAAGAAGAGGCTCTTCAGATCCACAAATGCCTTTAAGCCTCAGCAGCTCAGATGCAGTTTTTCTCAGTAAGATATTGAATACAATGGTTCAACGTCGCCATCTTCTGGTCAGGAAAGAGAAAAATACTGAAGCCAGAGGGAGAGTGGAAAGTGGTGATTCACAGAGCTGTATATATGAATCCCATGTGACAACTTCATGAAAACGCAATATTGTCACATTTTCTTTCTAAGCTTTACAGGTAACTTGGCTGAAGAAGTGCAAAGCTCTGATTTGTATCAAACCACGCAAAATATTAATGACACTGGTCAGAATTTTTATTCTAAAGCAAAACATCGGTGGCATCGTTAAGAGGTCAATTCTTAAAGGATATTTAGAATTTATGGTTAAGCACAAACACTAGCTGGACACCTCATAATGAGCAGATGATATAATATGGCCATATAAGAGAACTTGGAGGTGGTGGAACTCAGCTCCTTTGAAGATTTGCAGTCTATTTACCCAACTGGCTTCATTAAATTATGCCTCCATTACAGTGCTCTCCTGTCAGATCAAAGCCATGACTAAGAGGCATGTCATTCTGGTCCCCGAACTCAATGACTTTTAGCATGACCAATCACAGACAAATCACCTTATCCTCTCTTTTTTCCCCTATCAACGCTCTCTTTTCTCTGCCAATGTATGGCCTCCAAAGGGTTTGGCTTTCAGACCCACTGTCCCTTTATCAAAATGAAGCCATCATCAAGCACACCCGCCTTTGGCATGTCCTTCTGATATGTTACTCTCCTTTTTTCCCCTAGAAGTGTGGCAGAGTTGCTGGGTCAACCAGTCTCCGTCTGCTACTGAACAGGAGGCTGAGTGTGGGAAGTGGCAATGGCAGGAGGACTTCAAACACGGGTGAATGACTGGATGTGAGAGAGGGGTAAAGTGAGAGAAGCTCCAGGAAGACCAGATGAGGGGAAGGCCAGGACAGGGCCTTGATTTCCCATGGAAGCACAACAAAGACTCCTTTTTAAAATAAAATAAGCGATGGCCTTTTTCATGACACCTCTTAGAAGTGTGCGCATGTGCTCTTCGCATCGCATGGCAGAGAGGATAAGCCATCCACGCTAAAGCATTTGGCACTTCTGAGCACCCTGCTGAATCTCTCAGCTTTGGGACATTTGCTAGGGCTTACTATCAACAGAAGCTTCAGGGAGAGCTGTCTTTCAAATACACACAGGACGAAGAAAATCTCATTCAATATCAGACGCGTTTTAAAATCAGCTGGTTGGAAATGTATATTAAACAAACTGACATACAGAAACTTCCTGTTTATGCAGGATATGACCTGGGATGTAAACCAATTGCCAAGAAAAGATTCAGACACACAAGCAAGCTGAGAACTGCTATCCGACAATGTAAACATCTGAAACATGTGAAAGGAAAACAATAAGCCACAAGTTTAGCTTGAAGGGGGTTAAAAGGATCAGATGAGGGCTGAATGTAATGTGAAAGCCCTGCACAGCAAGTGTTAATTGCATGATAATTAACCGCAGCATCCGTCAAACAAGAGAAGTTAAAGATTAATCATCAGCCAATTAAATGCCCATGGTGAGGAGTGTGAGGCCTCTCTGAGGGGGAAAAAAAAAAAAAAAAAAAGAAAGATCTCACTCTGATCTAAGCCATCAGACTCAGAGGCATAGTATCAGATCATTGGAAAGAGTTCATTTTCTTAAATGTTCTCATTTATTTCATGCCTTTTTGTAATCTTTGTTGATGCTTCTACCATCTGGCATTGATATTGAGCATACCTCTAATTAGATCCACGTGCAGGGTTTGAACACGGGATGTAGATGAAGAAGAACAGGAAAAGAAAGGAATAGGACGTGGTTTGTGCTGAGACTTATTGCGAGTTCAGATTTCAGACAGATTCATTCCTCACATTCTCACAGATGGCACAATGGCCTGATGAAAGGCATTCAAATCCATTAAAGGTAAATGCAGAAAGTATTCGTATTTTCTTAAGAAATGTCTGAACACAACAACTAACAAATAAGAGTGAAGCAAGACAAAAACCAGTTTCTGAGGGCAAGGCCTTCATTAAGGTTTGATGTGAGTAGGGTGGGTTTTGGACGGCAGGTACAATTTATGAATAACTAAACAAGGACATGGAGGAGAAGCACGGGCTCACGCTCCTCGAGCCCAACACAAGTTTATAAAAACACTCAGAATTAGCCTCGGTAGGCACCGCTGACCTTCAAAGAATTGTGTTTTGAAGAGGGAATAAATTTTGGGCTGTGTTTGTGTGCATGGTTGCGTAAACAACGTCGTAAACAAAGGTTTATGTGCTGTATGTAATGTAGGAGCAAGAGTTGTGGAGTGCGCTGTACTCACAAAGTCCTTCTCGAGCTTCTCCACCTCCTGTTTGTAGCTCTTCAGACGGCTGTTGTACATGGCTCTGCTCTGGATGGGGATCTCACGCACCTCCAGGTCCATCTGCTCCAACTATGCACATCAATTCAGATTTTCTTGATTAGTGAATCAGTTACAAAATTCCTTTTTAACTGAATCAGTTAAAAAGGAATTTTGTCCCATGGTGGGGAAAAATCATACAAACTTATTATTATTAAAGTAAAACAAAAAAAAAGAAAATTAAGTCAACTGAAGGCAAAGAAGACCACAAAAGAAAAAAAAATGCTTCGAAGAAGTACAGGCCCATGGAACCTATGATTAGAGGTGTAGCGGTTTTGCACCTCTAAGTTCTACACAAAGTTTCTACGGATGTAGAAACAGGATTTTCAGGATCTCTTCAGTCCTTCTGCTTTGTCATTTACACTGATAAACCTCCCACAGCTTCCTAACACCCTAAAACAACACATTCACTGTCATGCAAAAAGACAATAACAAATTTCTTGGAACACATTTACTGCCAAATCTTTCAAAAAGATATCATGTTTATCAGCTTATTACTTCTGACTGCTAGGGAAAGTCATCAAAATGGGTAGAGAAGCGAGTCTCGCTGCAGATCTAGTGGAAGTGCTGTGGCTCTTCACTGACAGCTACTGCATGTGTCCATGTCACATCAATGAGCACATGTACCCCCCTCAACACACACACGTACACAAAAATACACATGCAAACAAACAGCCCAACAGATTTATAGCGTCCAATCAACAATTACATGTCGGAACATGCACAAAAGCAATTTACATGCATCACATGCCCTTATTTTTAGCACTGCACATGACACCTTTCTCCGGTAATGGCGTGAAATGTGTCATATGGTGTCAGTTAAATCTGTATTATGAGGATGTGATCACACTGCCAGCACAGAGAAGCCTTCAGCCACATGAAGAGTCTCTAATGTCACTGCTGACATTACAGATGTTGTTTATGCAGGGGATTTTTCATCCCCCCCCCACTAATATTCATTATTGAGAAAAATGTGGAAAGTGGAAATTACTGATCAAAGACCTACCAACTCTCTGACTTCCTCAAGCTGTTTGTCGACATTTAGAACCAGCTGCGTCTTGTCCTCTGAAAAGGAAGAAGCAGAAAACATATTGATCAGTTGATGGGAGAGCTGCGCTTTATGACAAGAGCCCTACTCTTGCACATCAACAGGAAAAAACAAGCCTGCATTTGAAGATGTATTTACACATTCGTGTCATAGAAAGATCCGTATTTGATGTCTGCTATTTCTCCACGTGTAAACATCTTTGTTGGTCTTTGGAGGAGCATCGTGCAAACTCGCACAGGAAGATATCAATTCCAGCAAACGCTACTCGAGAGCCATCCATGAAAATCAGGATGTGGCTTCTTCGCGAGTCGGGACACACATGAAAACTACAAAATGACAGTAAATCTGACAGATGAATACAAATGAAAGCATTATATTTTTCGTTATATGTTCTTGTAATAACCATAATCAGATGTTAACAACACAGAAAGCATGTAAGACTAACAAAAGTAGAAAACAGCCAACCATAAAATTTAGAATAAAAAAAAAAAAAAGAATACGATAATAAAACACGAAGAAAAAACAGAAGTAGAACTGCCTTAGAACAAAATGCAGGGGAAAAAAAATCCATTAACCAGTATAAAAGCAGATGTCTGTCAATACAGTCAAAACAACAGTACACTCATCTTTTGTTGGACATCTATCCATTTTTCAAACCTAGATATAACCTCAGAGCCCACACAGTAAACAGCCTGGGGCAATTCTTTGTAAGGTGAGCAGACAAAGGCTGTTCTATACAGAAGCAGTGTAGGGCAAGCTGAAATATGCATGTCCCTACTGGATATGTACTGGACACTAGCAACAGCCCAGGAGATCCACAGACTGACCATCAGACCACACGTAGTTAAACTTTTCTTAATAAGGTGCGTCTTTACGTCTCCGCTCAATTTTTCATGGCATTTGATTGGCAGACATTGTTGTTCTTGGGGTTACTTTTTAAAATAAGAAAGACTCATTTAAGTTTAATGGAACGAGAGTGCACATTCTCCTTGAGTTCTTATTTAAAGCTCTGGTTTTGGGCTCTACAAAACAAAACCAAACATCCATTTGAATGAATGAAGAGAGACAGCCAAGGACATTTAATCTGTCCAGTGTGCTTTATCAGGGTCTGCACATGTGACATTGTGCACTGCAATAACAACAAGAAGAGAGTTTTATTGATGCTGGCTATAGGAGATCATACAGAGGTTCGCCAACAAACGTAAGGCGAGGGAGGACAAAAAAAAATCTTTATCCGAACGCACAAAAGATAATTTCATTCAAGAACTAAACTTTTCTGCCGAAAGATGAGCAAACACAGCTAATGTCTTTGTTCATATTCACTGGTTGATTTAAACATGTTTAGCAGCTGGTGGTGGGCTGCACTGACTACAAGCATCCTGTTTTTGCCAAGCCTTAACACAATGTAACAATAGAACTGCACAACACAATGCACATTATCTTTCTGTTCAATAAGCAAGAAAAATGATGCAAGCAAACAAGGCCACAGCCGAGCGATGTACTCTAGTTTATTATGCAAATGAGAAATCGCCCTGTGTTTTTGTTGTCTGCTTTTTTAACATACCCTTACTCATTAACTTTATTATCTAATTGTAATGTGCAACAGTGCCACAAATTCTACACATTATAACTTCAGTATTGCTGAAATTATAACAGTTTTCATTTTTTTTAAAATATATATCTCATACAAAATAAGTTAAATTAAGCACAGAATATAATAATAATAATAAAGAAATTATCTTGGATTATTATGTTGTAATAAATGCAGTAATTCTAGACACACACATTAGAGCCTCCTATATCAGGTCTAACTTCCTTAATATCACAAATTTAAATCAAGCAACAATTTCTTATATTCAGACCGATTTGATTAATAATTCATTTACATTTAAACCTGCTGCATTATGATTGAAGATTTTAGCAGTAAAACTTTATTGACGGCTAGATTTAGAAGAACGTTTTTTTTAATGCATTGTGCTGCATTCTTATACGCAGTCGGACTAATCAGAAATACACTACCTGAAATACACTATACTGCCAAAAGTTTTGGAACACTCCTCCAAATCATTGAATTCAGATGTTGTTTTTCAGGGTTTGGGCTCGGCCCCTTAGTTTTAGTGAAAGGAACTCTTAATGCTTCAGCATACCAAGACATTTTGGACAATTTTATGCTCCCAACTTTGTGGGAACAGTTTGGGGATGACCCCTTCCTGTTCCAACATGACTGTACACCAGTGCACAAAGCAAGATCCATAAAGACATGGATGAGCGAGTTTGGTGTGGAGGAACTTGACCTCAACCCGACAGCACCCCTTTGGGATGAATTAGAGTGGAGACTGCGAGCCAGACCTTCTCATCCAACATCAGTGTCTGACCTCACAAATGCGCTTCTAGTGGAATGGTCAAAAATTCCCATTAACACTCTCCTAAACCTTGTGGAAAGCCTTCCCAGAAGAGTTGAAGCTGTTATAGCTGCAAAGGGCGGGCCAATTCCATGTTACATTCATGTGCATCTAAAGGCAGACGTCCCAAAACGTTTGGCAATATAGTGTATGTATACTAGTATACAGGTATTAGAGTAAACATAGGCTTGGATGCACACCAACTAGTCATGATTCTTAAGATCAGCTGCTTTCATCGTCCCCACAACTAACCTGACAAATATAAACTTCACATCGATCAAATAACAGAGAAAACACAAAACAGAAATTCGGGAAGCGAAAAGGAAATGTGAAGGAAGCACGTCCCAATTATCACACAATTGATTTTGATTCCAATTATTAGCACAACAATGAGTGCCTATTTTCCTCCTGCTGTTCCAAATAATCCACAGCTTTCTGTGGGAATGTGGTCCAGTGATTTTGAAGCCAGAGTGGCCCGGTGTTCTATCATGCATGTTACGTGTAGATTTGACCTCATGCACTACAGAAACATTAGAGTGTCGGTGTTGTGTTCGGCTTGGACATAAAGTACCAGGGGTAACGTGAAACTCCCACAACTTTGTTTAATAATTACATTTCTTCAGGTATACAACCTATTAACATTGTATATTAAGGCACTGCTGTTGGATGAGAGATTTTTTTAGTCCAGGGAAGTTCTAAACATACAGTCGGTAAACAAAATGTTCATTCTTTGTTAATTGTTAGTGTCAGTAAAAGGCTTTGAACTATAAATCATTCACGTTTCTCATTTAACACAATCACTTTTAGTGGGGCTGTAACATGGCCTTGTTGTCATAAGAGAGGGTCTCATTATCTAGTAGCTTCTTTACTGGCCAATAAGCCATTTGTGTTTTGCAGTAAACATATTATACAGGTTATTTTTGATTCTCTGTACTCCCTTTCGGTCATTTCTAACAGTGTATAAAGCAGACACTGTAGTTTCTACTAGGCACCATAGCTTAGTCACTAAGCAGCTTTGGGTGTTTTTAATCCTCAGCTAGTTAATGGCTGATGGCTTAAAACACCCAGCATCATGTCTGCTCATGTACAGGTTTGTAACTGGCTGCTTTACAACAAACTACATACAAACAAAAATACTGGAGAGAATAAGTGAATAAGATACACTAGTAAATGATTAGGTTTAGTACACTTCATGGAATTGGCCCAGAAATACAATGAATCTTTTCACACATTAAAGAGTTAGTTATAACTTTTACTGCTTTGTGTAGCTCTACAGATTACCCTGAAATGATATAAATAGAACTTTTTTTGGAAAACAGATTAATTAAACAGGAAAATATTGATTATTAAGTTTTAACAAATACATTAGTATAAGATAAATGATTAAAATGATTTCTTCAGCTTGTGATTTAATTGAAATGGACAAAATATTCTCACATTGCTGTGAAGGTATACGTGACAAATGAGAACACATTTCTAGGTGGAAAGAGGAAATAACTGTGACCTGTTATTGATATTAATAAATATCATGCACTCGTGCAGTCTGGGTGGATTCTGACTGGTTACTCCTGTTTCTCACCTTTGAAGCTGATAGCCAAAAAAAATATGATTAACAGTAAGAAGCATTTATTTGACGCTTCCTTCCAATTGTCATTACAGCAAAATTACTGTCCAGAGAAATGATATTAGGCACACATATCCTCATGTCTGCATACGTTTCCTCTAACATCCCAAAACATGGCCGTAGGTAGACTACAGGTATGAAGGAGTGTGTGAATGTGTGTGTCGTTTTTCTCAGGGTGTATTCTCACCTCATGCCCAGTGTTGCTAGCATACACTCCTGATCTACCATTACCCTGACCTGGATACAGGAGCTACTGAGAGAAGGAGGAAGGAAATATGAATAGACGTATGGATAAATGATCAGCAAAGCTGTATTTGTGTTCTGTTAACCTCCCATTAAGATCCATCATATTTTTCACAGCTGCTTTTCTGCCTATATGTGAGGAAACAATAGGAACAATACTAATTCCAAATACAGAAAAACAGGATGGACTAAAAGTGAGTACCGATGCCAAAATCCTAATTACTCTTTTACTGTATATATCAATCTGGAAGTCTTATCCTTGGTACACATCCTCTGATAAATCTAAAAAAAAACAAACAAAACAAACAATCTCACTGCACCACCAACTGACCATAGCTCAGCTCTGCAAATGAATCTGAACTGGTGTACAGAAAAATAGAGAGAGCTCACTGTAATGCTCATGCTGTTTAACAATGATATTTGCACCGTGATTCGTCCACACAGTCCCAAATGGTGATTACAGCAGCAGCAAGACAAGAAGAAGAGGAAGAAGAAGAAGAAGAAGAAGAAGGAGAAGGAGAAGGAGAAGAGGACACTCTGCCACATGAGAACACTGTTAAAGGCTTCAATCTTAGAATGAGTTTCTATTCACTCACAATATTTAAACCTGTACCTCCGCCTGAGAACCCCCTGATAATCTTTCTGTATTTTTGTACGCTGTTATAACCAGATTACAGTACAATTATTTTTTACAGAATCTATACTCTGAGTAGATACCTTCGTATAGATTCTCTTCTGCCTCTATATTGCCTTTTTCTTACATCTGTCTGTGGCTGTAACAGTAGAACAGGTTCACTAATCTTTATTTCTATTCATGATGGTAGCAGCGTGAATTCATTCTGTTAGGCAATTTACAGAGAAATGCATCCAAACTATTTGGGAGGAAGTTTATTATACAGCATGACAATGACCCAAAACACACTGCCAACATAACACAAGACTTGATCAGAAGAAATAGTAAAAGGTTTTAGACTGGCCAAATCAATCAGCAGAACTTAACCTGATTGAGCAGAATTTTACCTACTGAAGAGGAGAATGAAGAGACAAACCTCCTAAAATGCACAACAAATTAAAGACACTGTGGTACAAACTTGGTAAAGCATCACGAAAAAAAAGAATGAAACAATTTGATTTCAATAGTTTGCCAGCTTGAAGGAGCTATTACAACCAAGCAATATTCAACCACATATTTTTTTTCAACTAAAAATTGGGTGGTCTGCCTCCAAACTACACCAAACTCATGTTATATTTACATCCAGTTGCCATCTAGATACAAATTTCAGGAAATTAAAGCTGAAATTCAGATCAATCGCCTCATATTCAGCTTTTCATCTCAAACCGAAATGTCTTCGGCGTTTAACAGAAACAAAAACAAAAGGCTTTGATGTTCCAGAACATTCAGAGGGGACTGTATGTATGTCAGTAGCATTCAATGAACCAATATTCCCTTGGACACTTAATAGCTTATAAGGTTTCTAAAAAGAAATACTTATGGATTTTTATTTACATTTCTGGCATTTGGCAGACGCCATTAACCAGAGTGACTTACAATTTATCTTTTTTTTTTTTTGAGCAATTGAGAGTTAAAGGCATTGCTCAGGGGCCCAACAGTGGCAACTCGGTGAACCTGGGATTTCAACTCACACCCTTCCGGCCAGTAGTCCAACCCCTTAACCACTAAGATACCACATCCCACTTATCCCCCATCCCCATATAAACTATAAAACAATGGGAACTTCCGGTCAGTAGTCCAATACCTTAACCACTAAGATACCACATCCCACTCTTACCCCATCCCCATATAAACTATAAAACACTGGGAACTTCCGGTCAGTAGTCCAATACCTTAACTACTAAGATACCTCATCCCACTCTTACCCCATCCCCCTATAAACTATAAAACTCTGGGAACTTCCGGTCAGTAGTCAAACCCCATAACCACTAAGCTACCACATCCCACTCTTACCCCATCCCCCTATAAACTATAAAACTCTGGGAACTTCCGGTCAGTAGTCCAACACCTTAACTACTAAGCTACCACGTTCCACTTAACCCCCATCCCCATATAAACTATAAAACACTGGGAATTTGAGAATGATGTCCTTGTAACCGTGATACATTACCGGAACAGTACAATCCCCACAGAAAACTAAACACTGACCGCACTTGTTTTGTAGTAAGGCGCAAAACACACCGGTCATCTGATAACGCGGGCTTTTCGTAAGCTTTCTCCCAGAAACAATGAACAGTCTGAGTTTTATTGCGAGTCAGAAGCAGCACTCAGGCTCACAGCGTATCGACTCCTTAGCTCCAGTATACCGGCTCTGCGCCTTGGGCTGCTTCCAGCTCGCTAGCATTACTGAAGCTGATTAGCTTCCTCGTTCCAGCTGACAGTGTTTTCTAGGGGACAGCACTTACCTCCACTAAGTTTAGGTATTCTTCCGATTTTGTTGGTAATATCTGCGGTGAGAGTACCAAACTCCTGTTCGTAGGCTTCAAAATCCGAAGACATTGTTGTGAATTGGGGATTTAAATGCTCTGAGACGGATGTCGCGATACTATTACACTCACTGCTTGTATCAAATGTTGTTATTGACGTCGCCGTCACTTCCAGGACGTGTCGCAGAAATTGTGTTCCGGCGAAAACACGTTACCGTTTTATCATTACTATTGGTTTAAAAAAAAAAGTCAAAGAACGATGTAGTTAAACCTTACCTTTGCACATAGTTTTTCCAAAGTGGACGAAAAGCAAGTATTCGTTGTAATGATGAATTTTGTCCTGTTTGGTACATTTCCAGCTTTTTGTATACACGGACGATATGAGTGGCGCACCGCTCAGACTGCGGTTTAGAGAATGAGGAAGTGAGCGGCAGCGCCGTGGGTGAAGGTAAACGCTTGTTGTGAGCGATAGCTGTCTGTTTCTGCAAAGGGACATTGTATTCAAAGATGATCGCGGATCTGTCTAATGCGTATTATGACATTTTTTTTGTCATTAAAGGGCAGATGTGTATCATTTTAATGATCCCGATATATCATGGCAACAGGGCTAGCTAGCTTGTTTGCTTTATGGGTAGAGACATAGAGGTGGAAATGCATGACTGTTTTTAGATCAGATTTACTGATGGTTTTTTGCGTGTATCGTAAGTGATCTACATTTAAGTTGACTATAAAGATCTACATGTCCTAAGTCTTGCGTCACTACAGGTTCTTCTTCTTTCTTTTTTTTTAATTACGCCCAAAGGACAAGTTAAGACCAGTTAGTCGAAATGGAAAAAATCATCACACCCCTCCAGTCTGTGTAGTAATTAGAGTCTTGGATGAACATCACACACAGTGCCATGAATTAGCCAACTGTTGCATAACATTTAAAATCATTTTTTATTTTATTTTATCCTTTTCTACCTAGATGGGTGACATGCTTCCAGCTTGAGAATCAAGCAACAGGCTGGTCAGAGAGAAAGGATGCCACACGAGAGGAGAGCTAGTGACTCTACCACACAGACGGCTCCTGTAACCCATGACGCGACTGATCGCTGGATGTTTCGGAGAAGACAGAAAACATATAATTTATCCTCCTCATGGTCAAATCATTTCATTAGAGAAAGACAGCATAACTAACAGTTTGCCATTTCAAAGAACTTAGAAAGCTGACGAAATATCGTACAAAATGAACATTATATCTGCCATTATTGTATTTGAAAACCTCCATGAAGTTCGGAGGCTTTGTCACTGGGGTCCGATCATCGCACTTACTGTCATTGCCGTGTGCTCCGCCATGGCCATACTGGACTCTATTATCTGGTACTGGCCCTTGGACACTACGAGTGGCAGCATTAACTTCATTATGCTCATCAACTGGACTGTCCTCATTCTCTACAACTATTTCAATGCCATGTTTGTGGGTCCTGGTTATATTCCTTTAAAGTGGAAACCGGTAAATACAAAAAATATAGCTCTGGAGTGATTTGCAATGTTTTTTTGATACCCATAATCCTTGTTTTCTTCTCTAATCTGATTAACTCTGTATAATATAACTGCATGTTGGTCATGTGGTGTCTTCTCTTAAACAGGAAAATCAGCGAGATGCTATGTACTTACAGTTCTGTAGAGTGTGTGAAGGTTATAAGGCTCCAAGATCTCACCACTGCAGAAAGTGTAACAGGTAGCACTTTAGTGTTTTCTTACATCTAACCATCTCACATGTAGCATTCAGTCCTTGCCTTGTGAGTTACTCCATAGCATAATTAAATGCTTTTTAAACTTAGCTGCCTCTTCTCCTTTTTCAGGTGTGTGATGAAGATGGATCACCATTGTCCCTGGATCAACAACTGCTGCGGACATCTGAATCATGCCTACTTCACTACTTTCCTCCTCCTTGCCCCACTGGGTTGCATCCATGCTGCTTTCATTTTCATTATGACAATGTACTCTCAGTTAAACGACAGGGTCAGTAGGTCCATCCCTACATCTGTCTATTTATTAGGCTCTGGCAAATAAAGTCCATTGATTAATAATAATCCTTAAAGGAGCAACATATGGAACATTCACTCCAGCTCAGATTTTGAACTGTAAATGTTTTAGATACAAATTTATCCATGTACAGTGTGTTAAAGAATTTTTTTGTTTGTGCATATACTTGGTACATCTGCTGCAGATCTCTTTTGGTTGGAGCTCCGTGAAGATAGACATGAGTGCTCCCCGACGTGTCCACTATCCTATAATGCCATTCAGCATATCAGCCTTTGCAGCCAATCTCTTTGCTCTGGGACTCGCACTGGGCACTACCATTGCCGTTGGCATGCTGTTTTTTATTCAGGTACACCTATCATTAAATCTGCTCATTGTTCTTGGTCTTTTTCTAATAGACCTTTAGTCTGTCCACTTTGCAGAGGAAAAGTAGCTCTACTCTCTGGCTGGATGTTACGTTTTCTGACTTGAACCATGTGATGTGTTTGTTATTCTGTTCATTTGCTAAATATTGAAAACCTCAGCTTACACATGAGACATTAGCAAAGTTGGCCAAAACACATACTTGAACTGCCTCTACACCATCTAAAGAAATAGCAAGGCAAGCAATGGCAAGAGTTTAATATAGTATGACTGTTTACTTTCAGATGAAAGTGATTCTGCGAAACAAAACCTCAATTGAAGTGTGGATCGAGGAGAAGGTGAGCACCTTTACTCTGTCACTGCCCTATATGTCATGCGTGTGTTAATTCCATATATCAGTATGTTCTAGATATAACTGCATGCTTTTCAACACACTTTACAAGCTCTTACTTTCTAAATAGTAATGTATTTATTTTTGTTTCTGGTAGTGTTGCTTGTTGCTATCTTTAGACTCTGAGTAATCTGCACACGCTCTTCTGTAATGTGCTCTGGATAGAAGTGTCTGTGTTTCTGAATAAAGATTGGCAATCCAATAATAGTGTTATAAAAATGTTCATTATGTGATTAATACAGAACAAAAATACAAAACAAGTGAACTGAAAATATGTAATGTATTCATCAAGTATCGAAGACCTCACTGCAACATTTATTTGTTTATAAAAAGATTACACTGATGTGCAATCTTAAAGTGCTCAGTTAACATTAAGGTTGAATCAGTCCTGGATTTATTTGTATTTCTTGATTAGCAAAAAAAAACCTTTTTCCACTTTTAAGAAAGACCTCATCATAAGCAGTGTACTTCATACCTTCTTAATTTGGCACTGAATTGCTTGTGAAGAGGCTCAGATTCAGACATTGACATCAATGATAGAGATGATGCTGTCACTCAATTCAGTTTCATTTGTTTAACAGTGGACATTATCACAAAGCAGCTTTACAGAAAATACATAAATTCAGGATATAAATTTTAGGTTTATCAATGTATCCCTAAATGTAATATAATAAGATAAGGACATTGGTAGAGTAAAAGTGCCTTGCTATTGATTAGGCAGAAAAATAAATACAGGTACAATAGATAGAAAAAAGTAAATATGAATAATAAGTATCTAAGAGTCCAGAAGTGGCAGTAATAAAGTTTAACAGTGCTATATGGAGGACTCCTGGCTGTTTAGTAAAATAAAAACTGTTCTTCAGTCTGGTTCTCTGGATGGAGCGGAAGCTTCTGGTCAAACTGCAGTGTCAGAAATATGTTTTGAGCAGATCGAGTGCAGTCTGTATTGATGCTGGAGGCTTTAATCAAACAAAAGGCCAGGAGTTTACTTCCAGTGATGAGCTCTTCTGTTCTCACCTCTCACTAAACCTCTCTGGTCAGAGGAAGAGCAGTTGCCATAACAAACAGTGATGCAGTCGGTCAGAATGCTGTCTGTGTTGCAGCTGTAGAAGTTTCACATGATGGCATGAATTTGTCTTTGCTTTAATGTAGTTGCTACAGCATTAAAATTAGCTAATTATTTTTAAGAAATCTGCTAAATGAGACACTATTTATGTTGTCTGACTTTTACTCGTATTGTAGCCTGGCTCAGAACCATTTGTATAGATGCTATAAGGTCAAAGCCAAGAGTCTTTGCTACAATTACAGTTTTTATTGCTTTGTCTTTTGTATGGCTTTGTGATATTGTGACATACAACAGTTTTTTACCTTATGCCCAATCATCTAACCATTGCAGAATCAAATTAGGAATATCCCATTTCATTTTTTGGTAAATAGACTTTTTATGCTCATACAATACTCTTCAACTTACAAGCCTGGAATATTCCCTTCAGGCCAAAGACAGAATCCAGTACTACCAAACAGGAGAGGAGTTCATCTTCCCATATGACCTGGGAAGTCACTGGGAGAATTTTAAGCAGGTGTTCACCTGGTCTGGTACTCCAGAGGGAGATGGCATTGAATGGCCCGTAAATGACAAATGCCACCAGCACACACTAACTGTACGTCCACACTATAAGTTTCAGTAACATTTTATTCTGCATCATTCCAAGAAGTTAAATTATTTACTTATTTATTTCCTCTTTCACTTTCCAGATCGAGCAGCTGAAGCAGAAAGCTGACAAGCGTGTGAGAAGTGTGAGTAGCTGTCATGATGTCTGTTACACACCAGATGGCAGCATTGATATAAAGTCTAAAACCCAGGTTTTGCTGTGTGTAGGTGCAGTACAGAGCTGTGGAGGACTACAATGGCGCATGGTGTCCACTAGGAAAGGGATTAAACACGTTCTTCAGGTCCCCCTGCACTGAAGAACCCAGGATCAAACTCACTAAAGGGGAGATTATCTTCGCTACAAGAGGAACCAAGTGAGTGACTGACAGCTTAATGCAAACACGCCTAATTGAATTATTCTCCTTAACAATGAATAAAATTGAGACTTGATGTTTCTGCATCTAGGTGGTGGATGTATGGGGACAAAGTTTTGGATGAGGAACAGGCCAAAGGTACACAAATATCTAGGTCCTAATCAAATTTTATGTAAGTGTTTAAAATGTTTAAGTATTCTAAAAAGTGTTAATCTGTGTTTCTCTCTCTCTCTCTCTCTCTCACTTTAGCTGGACTCCGTGTTAGAGGGTGGTTTCCTCGACGCTGTGTGGAAAAGTGCCACTATAACTCAGCGAATTACACACCAGCATGTGAAGAAAAGAAAGATAAATAAGACAAGTTTAGTGTGTTTTACTGTTGGACTTGAGCAAAAATCAGTCCTTAAGGGTTCTATGAATGGTTAATGTGATGGTTTTAGCTTTCTTAATGGGTTCTGCATAGAATGGGAAACCATCTGTTGTCAAGTTCCACAGAGATCCTTTTAGGATTCCCATAATAGTCGATTCATGTTTTTAGACTGAAGTCTGATTTCACTGTCTCAATACCGTGCTGTAGAAGTGTTCCTATCTGATCTTGAGATGTCTGATTTCTAAATCATTTCAGTGGAAGATCAACTGTCTAACTGTCCAAACCAGCAAACTCTGCTTCTTCATATGAATGTGTGTAACTGTGTAACATTTCCAAAGAGAATATAAATGACGTGGCACAGAGGGAATAGTTCCTGAAGTGATAACCCAGAGCTTGTAAGCATTCCTATTTAGGAGCTGAGCAAATGTTTACTTGAAAATATTGTTTTCTCTCTTTCTCTCTCTCTCTCTTTGATGTCCAAGCCGTTTATGCAACGCCTATGCCAGCTGTATCAAGGTCTTAGTCATGCAAATACACTGTATTCTTTGTACAGAAAAATTTTTTTGATTTTATTTTTGATTATTTTTGTAAAACTGATGTAAACCACACAATAGAAAAGTAAACATTTCTGCTCTGTATAATGTAATCTTGTTTTTTTTTAATAATATATATATATATATATATATAAAAGGACAATGGAAATAATTTATTCCGTAATTCTGCTTTTCAGTGCTTAATATTTTCAAATGTACATAGTGTTAAATGAAAAGTTTCAGCATTTTCCAGCCCAGTCTTTGTGTACTGCAACTGTAGTGAAACCTTTAAACAACATTTTCAACATGTTTCCTTGTACTGAGAAAAACAAAAAAAAAATGTTTGAATAAAACACACTTTGTAATAAAAGTCGTTGGGGCAGTCAGTGAATTTCTGTATGAAAGCATTTTTAATATGTTATGAATATTAATATAATATGAATATTTTTAATATTTTTCAGTCAAAAACCTATTTGTAAATTAAACTTTAATAATTACCTTTTATTAGATGAAAATATTTTTTCATCAGTATAGGAATTTTGGAATAAACTATGCCAATTATACAATGTTTTTCAGATATCTTTATATCTCTAGATATGACTTAGACTGTGACAGACTTTTGTATTTGTGTTATACACCGATTAGGCATAACATTATGGCTACCTGCTTAAAATTGTGTGGGTTCCAATTTGCTGCCAAAACAGCCCAGATCCATCGAGCCATGGACTCAACTGGACCCGTGAAAAGGATACTTTTGATAGATACTGACCACTGCAGACTGGGAACACCCCACAAGAGCTGTAGTTTTGGAGATGTTCTGATCCAGTCGTCTAGCCATCACAATTTGGCCCTTGTCAAACTCGCTCAAATCCTTACATTTGCCCATTTTTCCTGCTTCTAATACATCAACTTTGAGGACGAAATGTTCACTTGCTGCCTAATATATCCCACCCACTAACAGGTGCCATGATGAGGAGATAAACAGTGTTATTCACTTCACCTCTCACTGCTCATAATGTTATGGCTGATCAGTGCACTTTTCACATTTATTGACAAAATTCACCAACTGCCCTTAAGCTTCTATTCCAACTGAGCTTCAGCCGTTTTAATTTCTATTCTAGGAATAAGGAGACATAATGAAATTATAGTCCATTGGCAGTCTCAAGTGTAGTACAGTTGCAGTGTGTACAGATGATGTTGAAAATGGAGTATTCTTTTAATATGTACATTTGAGCATATAACAAGGCTTAATGGACACAAAGGCTGAAGTCTTCTATAAAACCAACACTGTAAATATCTCTATACCTTGTGCCCCACACCAAAGCACAATGGTGTGCATTCCTTTGGTACTCTGAGTTGGTCAGTAGGTCACAGAGACCTACTGTGATCTGTATGGCTTTTGTTGCTTCATCCCTGCAGTTTAGCGTAAAGACTTTCAATCTCGTTTTTGAAGAACTTGCTGAGGTCACCTCTTTTAGCTTTAAGCGTTGGAGTAAGAAGGCCGTTCTCTATAGTGAACTGATCAGGGTGGAGATGCAGGTCTTTCACCTTAGTGATAAAAGAAATTAACAGCATTAGCAAAGATTAACATAACATGATGTGATCTCTTTAGAAAAATGTACAGTAGCTTACTTACACTACTCTATTTTATTAAATTGAAAATTATCACTTACTTGTTCAAAGGATTTGAGTCCTGCTTCACGCCCCAGCTTTACAAGGTCAGAGAGGATAGCTTTCTTAATTTGCTATAAAGGAATAAAACGATCATGTTATCAGGGAGTGTGTTATATTAAGCGTGAAACCAAAATGCAAAAAAACAATCAAATGTTAAGGCAGTGTCGTTACTTCAGAAGTGTTCATATTTGTAATAGAAATTTGAGGCTTTTTAGCACTAGTGCTTCCTGCTAGAAAAAGCCCCAGTACAATAAAAGATTAAAAGCCACAGACATTTATATGTAGTGTATTACTCCACTGATTGTTTTGGACTTTGTATTTTTTAAAGAGCTGAGCTTGAGCTTCAGCTGAGGTTGAAAGGGCACCTGTTGAGATAACAGCTTGAGGTGTTGCAGCTAAAGTGTTGCAGGAATTTTGACTCATGTAACTTCTTTAATAAATCTATCAGAAAGGATTTTTCAGTCACTGACGCCAGACAGTAAGTGTAGCAAGTATCAGGTGATATATATGTTTGAAAGACATATTGTACAGGGTATCAGACCTGGTTTTTACATAGTTGCTCAAATGAACCCTTAACTCCAAGCTTCTCAGCCAAGCTGGGTAGTGTCTCAGCATCGGGCACCACAATGGCCACTAAGCAGGACTGAAAATAGAAGAGAAATGACATTTACAATATGTTGAACTCTCCAAACATTCACTTCATATCATATAATTTCTATAGGAAATATAATTTCTAAGAGGTGCAGCTCACCTGTAGACTGTCCCCATGAACAAATACTTGAGCGACTGTACCGCATCGAACATAGACATTCTCGATCTTTTCTGGAGCAATGTACTCGCCTTGGGCCAGTTTGAAAATGTTCTTCTTTCTGTCGATGATCTTCAAAACTCCATTCTAGTAAATTATGAAAACCACATATCAAAACCACAACATTAATACATGACATGTCAATATGGAGAAGAGAAAAATTAAAAGACAAGTAGGACTTATGTCCTGAAGATCAAACATGAAGAGCATTACCTAATCTAACCTTTATGTATCTAACCCAGTTGAACCAGAATGACTGCTGATCAGTTTGGAAAACAATTAAGTATCCCATATTACTGTATATGCGTAATATAGTTTTTCTAAAATGGAAGGATTGGTTCAGCATTAAAAAAGGAATCCCACCGGAAGCCATTTGCCAATGTCTCCAGTATGCAGCCATCCATCTTGGTCGAGTGCCTCAGCTGTCCTCTCTGGATCGTTCAGATATCCACAGAATACGTTCTTCCCTTTTATACAAACCTAAGAGATAAATAATTATATATACAGTGCAACTGCCAACAATTATAGACCTTCATGTTGAAGAGAAGATGCTTATAATACCTCTCCTTCATTATTCGATGCGAAATAGTTCATCTCCTCCACGTCTACTAGTTTGACTATGTTACATGGAACAGGGACTCCAACATGTCCTAAACACAAAAGCATGTTCAATGATACAGATGGTACATTTAAGTATACATTAGCCTCAAGCATGAATATTTTGCTGTTAAATAAGCTGATTTTACTATAGAAACATACCAGCTGTCCAGTCCCCAGGCAGAGAAATGGTGCAGCCAGCTGTGCACTCGGTTTGGCCATATGCCTCAAATATCTAGAGATCAGGTCACAGAGACAGGTCATCTCAGGGTCACAGAGATAACAAAGCATACACAGATGTCCTATGTTACCCCTAACTTCAATGACAGACATAGTGACCACTATTGAACTATAGTTTAGACATTCTTGTTTAATTAACCCCTTAAACTTCCCAGACCAATTAACTTTTGTTGCATTATATTCCTGGCTTTTAAAACTATACACAATCTCTCCTAATACTTTCACTGAGAGTGAGTAGTAGGCTGCTCATTTAAAGTAATGCATAAAAATATGTAAGTATATGCTTTTAACTAGGTCATAGGTGTGTACAGTTCTTTTGTGTGACAGTCGTAAGAAAATGATGAAGCAGAAGAAGATTTTTCACCTGGCAACCAAGGCATGCTCTGAGGAATCTAAGCACAGCAGGTGAAATAGGAGCAGCACCTGTCACCATCACCCGAACAGATCCCCCAAGACTTTCCTGAAGCCAGATACACATACAAGCACTCAAGATCAAAATCTGTGGCTGGTTTCATTACCATTTCAATACTTTCTTCTCCAGTGTTGGAAAGTGAACTTTCTTTGCTTAGAAATGTTCCATCAGTGCTGTCAGAGAAACACTGAGAAACACTGTGGCCAGATGTATTTATAGGGATACCTGCACTTTGTGAAAGATGAGCTTGTCCCATATGCTGTTGTTTCTTATGATGCCCTGCTTCACCTCTGCATGTTTCCTTTCAACCGCAAAGTTCAGGAGCCATTTCTTGAATGGAGTCTGGGCCCCACTTTGAATCTGAAAGAATGAAGAGAAAGTCAGGTTAACAATGGAAAGTCTGTGTATGGTCTAAAGAGCATTTCAGAGTCTTTAACTAGATTAGATCTCGTGTCTATATCATCAGGCATCACGTGAAGAACAGTTCACTTATGTTTGAAAGGGAGAGTGGACAAAAACATCATACAATACCTTGTCATATACGCGATTGAGAAGGCGTGGGACGACTGGGAAAACTGTGGGCTTCAGGGTTTTCATGTCATCGGGAAGCAGTTTGATGTCTCCTTGGAAGAAGCCTACCCTTCCACCCACACTGTACAGCACTGTCTAGCAGATATACAAAAACATGACACAAAGTTCAGCATGGGCTCAGCATAGCTACCAGGCAACTATGAGTCCAATAGACAGAAAGTCAGAGTCAAAGTCAAATGTGGCCCTATTTAAAGATGTACCATAGAAACCCATACCTGCACGACTCTCTCAAACATGTGAGCCAGTGGCAGGAACGAGATCAACACATCAGAGGAAAGTGCTGTGAAGGCACTCTGGAGTAAATATAAATTGTCAGTATTAAAACAAGTCCTTTCATGGAATAGTACCACTAATAACAAAACCAGCAATGACCCTCTTGTTAACCATGGTGACATAAAATACCTCAAAGCTTTTAACAAAGCTAGCAGCATCTGCCACTACATTTTCATGAGTTAACATGGCTCCCTTTGGATCACCTGAAAAAGATAACGAGAGACAACTGTATCACAGCTGTATATGTAATATGTATCTATAGGATTTTGCCGTTTCTAAGGAAAGAAATGTGTGAAAACATTCAGAAATGTTCTAGCACTGACATTTTGATTAAAAACAAATGGTTTTTATATAGTTTGTGATATGTGATGATGATAGCATCATAGGTGAAGATGTGCACCCACCAGTAGTTCCACTGGTAAAGCACACAATACTCAAGTCTTCTGGCTTCGGTGGCTGTAAATAGAAATCGAACATATTTGATATTTATTTCTCTGCCAATAATATTTCTCTCTTATATTTTTTTCAATATTGCTTACAAAGACATAGTCCTCAACTAAATAACTTACAATTGGCCTCCGATGATTACTTTTCCCCAGAGCCTAAAGTGCAGAAAATATATATTTATATATATATATTAAGGTCAAAATAATTAACACTGATAATAAAGATAAAAAAACAAACAAAAAACACTGAAAATGAAGAAATATTGGCAGCACATTAATAAATGTCATTTGTGATTACCTCCACATCCTTTAGACTCAATACTTCCACTTCACACTTGGATGCTCGTTCTGTTACTGCAGCATCAAATGGGTCCATAACAATGATAGTTTTGAGCACAGGGGTAAGATGTTTTTCACAGTTATCAAGAAGAGTCTCCACTTTGTCCTGCTTGTCACAAAGTACTGTAGAGATGTTGGCTGTAAAGCACAGAAATAGCTGGCATTTAGATAAAAAAGAGTGGTATATTGGGAGTAGACTGATATGAATTTGAAGATAAATAGTTATATAACTGGCAATTTTATTCAGTTTTAACAGGAGATAAGCAATGCAGAAATCTGTCAAAGCTATTTTGCTTGTGAAAAACATACAGACAGCAAGATGTGCAAGATTGAATCTTTAATCTTGAATAATTCCAGCTTCATGGTTTCATTAAAGCTCAAGGGAACCCAGTTAGGTGTTACCTGTGCCAGAGAACACCTCTAATGAAGCTGAGAGGTAAGCAGGTCTAATTACCTCTGTTAATGATGAAGACAAGTGCCTCAGGACCAAGCGTATCATACAGAGGAACTGCCACCATGGAATAAGTATAGCAGGCCAATTCAGAGATAATCCACTGCATACAAGGAAAAGGTATTGATAAGCCTACAAAACCATCAATTACCCTCCATCTGTCACAGGCTGGTCTTTAAAAACATACTCCATTTATCCACTGCATGTGTATTATATGGGCAATTACCACAAACTTTCATTAAAAAAACCTTGCTTAAAATGTAAGCCTGAGGTCAATAATTTAGTCCTTTTTTTTTTTTAAAGAGCTTAATTATTTAATTTTGTCAATACAATACACATTTAAAATATGAGACATTACTCAAACAATAAAGGCTTTAAAGATGTGATATGATAAGAGAATGTGTTATTTTCGGTTAGGTTCATGTATGAATAATCCAGAACTGACTATTAATAGTAAGTTTGGAATGATATTGATTTTCCTATTTCTTCTAGTACAGGAGAAAGTGTTGCAATCCCATACTCTAAGATACGTCATAGATAAAGATATGGCAAGATAGACATACTGATTAAAAAGAGAGTGAGATAAGAGATAGATAGGAGATATTGATTTAAATGGTAAAATCAAATATTTAAAAATATATTTTCATTATAGAATGATAATGATAGTCTATCAGCAAGGTAAAGTTTTTGCAGTTGGAATATCACCTCTGGTCGGTTTTGAGCAAAGATGCCAATGAATGATTTTGGCGAAGGCTCCAATCCTCTATGGAGCAGTGCAGAGCCCAAGTACTCAGCCCTATCCGAAACCTGCAGAAACCAAAGAGCACCAATGAAATGCAAATACCTCCTCACATTAATCTCCTTCTATTCAGAATGAAATTCATCTACCACATATTCACAAAAGGAGTACCTGTTTGTATTTCAGCCATTGATATGGCTTCCCAGGCTTTCGGTGCCCCAAACAAGGCCCATTTCCTGTACAAATATTATAAGGCAAAAAGGGTGAGACAAATGTTCACATGCTGCAGATTGTCCAGTGCATTTGTATAAGAACTGAACTAACTTTAATTTAGGCTAATTACTAGTACATGTGGCTGGAGGCATTTTACCTGAGGCATGTAATCCCCTTTGGAAAACCTCATACAGAGTTTTAGCATCCTCGTGTGAATAGGATATTAAGTTGTCATCTTTTAGTATTGCACTCTTCCTGGCTCCACCCTGCAAATCAATATTATCAGCATAAAATACCTGAATCAGTTCTTTAGAAACTGTATTTAAATTCCCAGGATCACTATTCCCAGTATAATGTTTAACCGTTCTGTATATTGCAGGTAAAAGGTTCTCACCGCAATGCCCACAGTCTGTCTGTTCAGATCGACAGGCGGCCTCAGGGGCTTGGGCCTGCTGTTGAGATAAGTCAGGGCGACTGCCCCGAGCCCAAACAAGAACACCAGTGCCGAGGTGGGCAATGGAGAGAATAGAAACTCAAATAAGAACTCCATTCTGTCAGACCTGTTTAAGGAAAATAAATCACATAAAAAAAATTAATATTACTATGATCTTTTTAGTAATGACTAAATAGCATGCTTTAATCTGAATGACTAAATGATAAGTTAAGACTTAAAGGGATTAAACAATTAGCCTTGAGAAATACACTCCTGAAGAGTTCTTGGCATGGTTTGTATTTTCTGCAGGATTACAGTACTACAGAAAGGATAATACACAGGACTGTAATCTTTAACCTTTAAAATGTGGGTGTGGCTTCTGCCTGCTTGAAAAGACAACCTGCACCCACACCAGACCTTTCTTGATAGAACTGGACACACTTGCTTTAGATTTACTCTTAGAAAATAAGATTAGGCCTAGAACCCCCAGTCCATTCATTTTGCCATTTTTACAATGTAGCGTAGAGTAAGAAAGAAACTAATTATTAAGCTAATTTAAAACAACAATTGTTACCCAACACGCTGTACATATAAAAGAATAAACGTATACGACAAAAAAAACATAGAGACAAGGGCCATTAAATGAAATAAAAAATGGTTGAATGAATGGTGAAATGAAATAAAGGCTATAAAGTTAAGGCTGACCCATAGCATTGGCAAAACAAATAAAAGAACCTTAAACTGGATCCAGGAGCCGGTAAAAAGGCTGAAACTGGAGTGATCCCTTTTCTTAGTGCCGGTAAGCAGTCTGAATGCTGCATACTGACCCAATTAAAGATGTGCTGGACCTCATTACTAAGCTAAGAACCCATAACTAGTTTCTAATTATTGACAAACTAATTTTTTGAGGTGACAATAAAGAACATGCAAGTAAACACAATAAACAATACCCAGAATAATGCAATGAAATCATCTATTCTAATATACATAGCATTTCTTTATGAGAACACAGCTGGTCTATGCAAAACTATGTCCAAAAGCTGACTGAATCTCCCAATGCAATCATTATTTTTTCCTGTACGAACCTATTGTAAACTCATGAATAGTGGAAAAATATCGGGTGCAATGAAAATCCTCAAATGTATAATGCATGAATAGTCAAGCCGCCGGATTTGGAAACACTGACCTAAACAAGAGTAGGTTCAGAAGAGTTTTCTGAATTTCCACATATTTTAGCATGCCAAATATTTGTTAATTATTTATGAGTGGCTATGAATGGCATGGCAAAATTCCAGGTAAAAAAGGGCACCATAATCATTACTCAACCTCCAAAATGAATATATTATAATATTATACATAATATCATATTCGGTCCATCCTATGAAAAAATTCTGCATTTTGTTCATATTCTGGAGGGTTTTTGTTTCAGCTCAATGCCAAATTCAGTACCTGTATGTCCTGCAGGAGTCTGCGATGTTGCTCAGGTAATGGTGCTAGAAACTAAATCCTACAGTAAGAGCTTCTTCCATAAGCAGCAAGAAACACAGGAAGACTGAAGAAAGCATGTGCACAGGTCCAGTAAAATAGCTGAAATCACACAAGTGACCTTTGAACCATAGCTGCTATCTATCTACTGATAAAAGAAAAAAATTTGTATAGAAATAAACACAGACATTTAGTGTTTTAATAAAACAATGAACATTAAATAGATTCATGGCTTAAGTGTGCATTTATGTCTTTAGGCTTAATTCCATGAGGCAAACTAAAATAACTGCCTGTATCTTTTTGGAGGCTGAGTTGATATTTTAATCATGTTTATCCACAGTTTGGCCAAACTTTTTGTAAACATTTGTAATCTCCTATTGATATCTGTATTTAACAGATTTGCTGGATCCGACGCTTATAATGTTAACCCCTTGAGACAAATTGAAATGCTCTTCAGTTTCTCCGAATATAATTTAACATTAATAATAATAACATGAATTTGCAATCAAATAATGCAAATGAAGTGTGATGCATCACACAGGTGGCCCTCAGCCCTGCGTTTGATGATTCAGCACACAATTTACAGCTATACTGAGAAAAGCAGTCAGCATAGTCAGAAAGAGCTGCTAACAAGAGAGGAGCACCTGAGCCAGCACGCCACTCATCAAGCATCATTATCACGTTCCAGCTACCACGAGGCAGTGTACAGCATGACCTTTCTTACACTTTCACACATTCTACTTTCTCTCTCCACATCATTATCTCACCTTTTCGGCCGGAGCAGCTCAGCTGAACTTTGACATATGAACATAACGAAGACTAAAGGAGCAGATAAGGTGTGAGCACCTTTGGACGGTTTGTAATCTGTGACTGATAAAAGTCTGATAATAGTGGGGAAAAAAAGAGTGGAAATTGTCAAGGCCCATCTTTTTGATATTGCCACAGGATGAAGTCTATTGTCTATTGAAGTCTATAAAGGGTCAAAGTCGAAAAGGATGCATTTTTCGACTTGATCTGTATTTAAATTGTTCATTGTGAATTGAGTCAAATGATGGGAAAAGAAAGATCATTGTAACACTATCTGAAGGGAATCTAAGTACATTGAGCTTTCATAACATATTAATAAGAATTACATTATTGTTTAATTTATATGTACCATAAATGCCATCTGAGTAATGTGTTTTTACATGAAAAAGATAAAAGAGCTGAACCTTCTATACACTACATCAAACCTTCGTATGAGGTTTGACATGAGGCAGCAATATTGATCGATTTCAGCATGCCTAATGTGTGTTTTATTTATGTTTTATTTTTTATTTATTTATTTATACTTGTGTGAAGACACAAGTAAATACACTTCTAATAAAGAGTGGCATACTATATGTGAACACAGAATGTAATCTCCTTAGATACCATGTTTAAACACAAAGGCCAAGTGAGGTCAGAATATATTTGGCAATGAGAAAGGATGCACAAAGCTTGATAAGCACATTCCACTAATGGTTCTGAAAAATAAGAATTATTTCGGCGCTTAAAACATTGACAAGCTGATCAGACATGCATAAAATACACATAGCAATTCCATATCAGAGACTTTGGTTTAATTTCAGCTATCATTTGCTTCCAGGTTCAAATCATGCAGCTGGCTTTTATTTTGAGTAGATTTTTCGCTCTCTCATTTACCTTTATTAGTGAGGTGTGCATATAGAGTGTATTTGATTTCATTAATAGACTTCCAATAGAACAAGTAATAATATATTTTTGCAGTACTTTAGCCATTCCCATTATGAAGCAACATCTCTGTCAAATCATCATGCTGACTACAGTGAAAATTCTACAGTGAAGCTTGATTAAAATTAATTTCCCTTAGGAAGAGAAAGACACACTACGTCATCCACACAGCCTTTTAAATCCCCCTTGGTATTTCTCTTCGGGATCTAGTCAGGATTTGGAGATGGAGAGAACTTCAAACTCTAAAGCAACTGAGCAGGCAGGATGGAGGGTCTTGATATTTTTATTCTGCTCCACATTTATCAACCCCATCATTTGCAGCCGCACAAACCAAAACAGGTTGTTGGTAGGATTCCAGGCTCCTCGCAATTTATCCTATCCATTCAGTGCTTTGAAGCTGGGCTCTGCTGTGCAGATTGCCATTGATAAAATTAATTCGAACCCATCCTTTGTTGAAAATTATACCCTTGATTTTGTGTACGTGGACACCGATTGTAAAGCGAAGCTGTCACTCGGAGCTTTTATTGACCAAATTCGGAAGGAAAACATATCAGCCCTCTTTGGGCCACCTTGTCCTGAGGAGGCAGAGGTAGGTTTCTCATTCTTATGTGTATTAATTTTTAATTGATCAACACTATGTTGCTTGAGATTTCAGTAAGAAAAATGGGGGCATTAAATGCCAAAAGACAATTCTTTATGTCATGTTCTGTTCATATGCTCTAGGTCACTGGACTTCTTGCATCCATTTGGAACATCCCAATGTTTGGCTTTGTTGGGCAGACCACCAAAATGGATAATACTCTAATGTATGACACTTATATCAAAATTGTCCCTCCGCTTAAAAGAGTGGGGGAAGTTTTGCTCAAGACACTGGAGTTCTTTGGGTGGAAGAATGTTGGTGTAATTGGAGGAGGTGCAGACTCTAACACATGGGATAAAGTGGATGGAATTTTTAAATCTGTGGAACAGAAACTCCTAGGCAAAGTAACAGTGACAGGCAGCATCAAGTTCGATTTCAGTGATCAGGAACAGATTTCTAAGCATGTAAAGCATATCTCCAAAGTTTCAAGAGGTAACTTTTTCTAATTGAAGAGTATAATTTTGCAAGACTTGCAAAAGATGCAAGAGGTAAGAGCTTATTATAATTAAAGAGTAATAAATGTCTGTCTTTCATAATAGTTGGGATTGAGCCAGTTTAGTGGAATTTGCTCTTTTGTAAGACTGACCTGTATGACAACAGATTATTACAGTAGAGAAATGCCCTTGTGCCCTTATGGTGTGTCCATTTCACATCAGACAGTGGCGCAAGTTATCTGTCCTGTGAATGAGCTAAAGAGTTTAATACAGCTGCAATAACTCCAGTGACTTGAAAGGAAGTCTTTCACCAGCTCATGCCAAGTCTGATATTATTGCTCCTTTTATGAGTCATTATATCTCTGTATATTGCATTTATTTAATAATATTCTATTTTATTATGTCTGAATATATTTTCTAACACCATTTAATTCCATGCCCATTCTCCTTTCTTCTTTGCAGTGATCATAGTGTTAAGTAATGCTGAAGATGCCACTAGGATAGTGATGGAGGCTGAAAGACAAAACTTGATGAATGGAGAGTATGTTTTTCTTGTGGTACAACAGTTTGAGGTCAGTGGCAATGTGGTGAGTAAACTACAAGAGACAGAGTCAAATTAAGTAAATCTCTATTTGTGCAATGTTTAAACACAAGTTATTATGTTGATGAAATAGAGACTTACCTTTTGACTTTTTGAAGAGCATGACCATCTGACAAAGGGTACATTAAATGTTCATCAACCAAAATCCTTCAAACTCCCACTGCATTACTACCAAGTACTTTGTAACTGCAGTGAAAGTAATATGATAGAGTGAGAACATGAGTCTGGACCCTGACAATGGCCCTGGGAGTTTAAAGGGTTAAAGGGAAGATGCACACAGTGTCTTTTTGCCTTTTCAAAGATGTTTCCAAGTCCCCAAATGAAACCAAAAGTTGTAGTTATTATAGTTATTAAAATATATTATAGCTATTAAATCAATTTGCTAAGAATTCTATCTGGCATGGATTGTCATAATATTCTTGGCTTTGAGACACTGTTTTTCTGTGCAGTTTTATTTGTATCACTGCACATAATGAATGGATTGTAGACTTGTAGCACTTCCTAGGCCTGATAGATTGACTTTATCACCAGCCAAGCATTAAATGCGCTACAAATTGCATATGTCAGAACCTAGAAACTTTTATCATTAAATGAACATCTAAATTCAAATAAGAATTTTACTTCTGTCCATTCTTGTCTCATTGTTCCTTCTTTTTTCCAGGATAACCTGTGGAAAACTGCTTTGAGTGACAACAGCCAAAGGGCACTGAAGGCATTTGATATGGTGTTTGTCCTTGCTGAGAAGTCTTATGAAGGCTATGATTATTATGACTTCTTTGAACATGTACATGAGAGGCTGAAAGGGGCTCCTTTTTACAGCAATCTTTCTTCCGACAGAGAAGTGAGAAATCCATCATAAAAATACGAATACACTTTTTTCAGTACTCATTTCCCCAGAAGATATTATAACTGAAATACACTGTTTGTTTTTAAGGTAAGCCCTTACTCGAGTTACCTACATGATGCTGTTTTGCTCTATGCCATGGCACTAAAGGAAGCTCTCAAAGATGGCAAAGACCCTCATAATGGACGAGATGTTCTTAAGAAGCTCAGAGACAAAAACAGCATTAGGTTTTACGGTATATTTGTGTTGTACTTTAAATCTAATACAATTCATGCAACATAAAAAATCTTGACTTTGACTAACGTACATGTTCACTACAGGAGCCTCAGGTCTAGTTCACTTTGATGAATATGGAGAGAGGAACACTGACTATTCTTTGTATGACTTGCAACTACATGAAGGCATTGTCAAATTTGTGCCCATTCTAAGCTTTGACAGTCATACAAAACTGATCAAGTAAGACAAAAGATTCAGGATTTTTGATACTTTTGGCATAAATTGTGGTGCAGTTTATAATTATTTGTTGTCTTTTTTTTTGTAGAACAACAACAAGATTTACAACAGTTATTTGGCCAGCAGGGAAAATACCAACAGATAAACCAGAGTGTGGTTTTGATAATGAACTCTGTGAATGGCTAAACAGTGGTATGCTTTAAAAAAAAAGATTTTATTGCAATATTCCATTCCAAATTATTTACCAATCATGTAAACAAAGATTGAAGTAGGTCTAAAAGATTGTGTTTTCTGTTCTTTGCTAATGTAGAAATATATCTGGTGTTGTTGTTGGTGGCCATGCCACTATTTGGAGTGCTAGCAGTGATGCTGATTACACTCCTGACCCTGCAGAAGACCCGTCTGCAGACAAAACTAGATGATTCCAACTGGTGGCTCATCAACTACAGTGATATCACTATTCTCACAGAACCTAAGGTTGGATACAAAGTCCACACACCTTTACACCGATCAGCCATAACATTATGAGCACTGACAGTTGAAGTGAATAACACTGATTATCTCCTCATCATGGCACCTGTTAGTGGGTGGGATATATTAGGCAGCAAGTGAACATTTTATCCTCAAAGTTAATGTGTTAGAAGCAGGAAAAATGGACAAGAATAAGGATTTGAGCGAGATTGACAAGGGCCAAATTGTGATGGCTAGACGACTGGATCAGAGCATCTCCAAAACTGCAGCCCTTGTGGGGTGTTCCCAGTCTGCAGTGGTCAGTATCTATCAAAAGTGGTCCAAGGAAGGAGCAGTGGTGAACCGGTGACAGGGTCATGGGTGGCCATGGCTCACTGATGCACGTGGTGAGCGAAGGCTGGCCCGTGTGATCCGATCCTACAGAAGAGCTACTGTTGCTCAAATTGCTAAAGTAATGCTGGTTCTGATAGAAAGGTGTCAGAATACACAGTGCATTTTGCTGTTTTGGCAGCAAAAGGGGGACCAACATAATATTAGGCAGGTGGTCATAATGTTATGCCTGATCAGTGTAAAGATGCAGACAATAGCATCTGATATTCACATCATTTACCTTACTGTTTGGTTTTTCAGGGGGGGCAGTCATTATCATTACATACAAGCCCTAGTAAAAGTGGAAGCGGTGGCTCTCAGACCATGATTTCCTCTAACAGTTTTGGCCTGAAGGACAAAAATGGCAAAAATACCATATATGCAACAGTCGGCTTGTACCAGGTACAAATGGTCAAAGGGTCTACTTCATCATCGCAGGTTAATGACACCATTTTACCTTTCACAAAAATTTTCAGCAGATTCCTATATGATGGTCTAACACTTTCAGTTTCATTATGTCTAAGGGAAATCATGTAAGCATCAAATACTTGGACAATCAACTTCTACGTGACATCAAGAAACCATCTATTATTGCTGAGTTCAATATGGTAAAGACTAAATAGAATTATTATTTCATTAATTAATCAATTAATTAGTATTGTAAGTGATTTCCACTAGCATTGTTTAACTTTTGGTGATTAACATTTTTCCAGATGAGGGAGCTTAAACATGAGAACTTGGTTCAGTTTTTTGGAGTTTGTAATGAACCCCCTAATATCTGCATAGTTATGCAGTACTGCAAAAAAGGCAGCTTAAAGGTAATTCTATTTTAATTCAAGCTTAAACCTGCATATAGCCTAATATCAGTAAATGAATATATTCATTTTGTCAGAAAAATGTCATTTCGGTAATGTATTTTCCCCTTTAAATTTAGGACATTATCAGGAACAATGAAATTGACCTGGACTGGATGTTTAAACTCTCCTTTGCCTATGACATTGTCAATGTGAGTGTTATCTCTAATTTTGTGCAATATAAAACAATTTTGAATTGTTCTATGCAGTATAACAGTACATTGTATTGTTTATGACTCATACAGTTGAGCTATATTTTGTGGCTACTGTGATTTCTTGCTGTTCGCTCTCTCTAGGGTATGGAGTACCTACACAGGAGCAGTCTGAAGTCTCATGGCAACCTGAAGCCAACCACGTGTCTAGTGGACAGCCGGCTGCAGGTCAAACTGTCCGGCTTTGGTCTATGGGAGTTCAAACATGGCACCAAACACAGACTGATCCCACTTGAGAACCCCAAATATGAAGGTATTTTTAATAGCCCAGTTCCGTGACGTGATGGTGCAGTGGGTAGAGTGGATGGACTGGTGTCCCTACCATAATGTAGTCACACCTTTCACCCACTGTTACTGGGACTCCAGATCCATCATGACCCTGACCAGGATAATGAGGATAAATGAACTAATACTTTAAATAAGCCAATTTTTAGAGTGCAGGTACATTTTGCTGCAAATGTTTGATGTCAGTATGTCATAATGGAAAAAAAGAGGTCAATTAATAAGAATGAACTGATGTCTATATTCTAAATGTTTTATTTTGCTGCAGAGTTGTTCTGGATTGCTCCTGAGCTTTTGAGAGAAGTGCACCTTCCATTCAACGGTACTCAAAAAGCAGATGTGTTTAGCTTTGCAATAATCATGCGAGAGTTAGTCTACAGCACAGAAGTGGGACCCTACTCTGATATACAGTTGGAGCCAAAAGGTAATGGCTATTTTTGTCTGATTTCTTGTACTAATATGCATTGACAATTGTGCTGACCAGTGATGTTTAACCTAACTTTAATTTCCTTTATTTCAAATATCTTAAACAAGCACCGAGAACTGGCTGTATGATATCAATGGATGTATAGTGATATTATGATAATTCATTGATACTCATTCTGTTCATTATGTATTTGGCATTCAGAAATCATCAAGCAGCTCAGGGCACCTCTAGCAGGGGAGCCCCTCAGACCTACTCTGTCTCCGCAGATGTGTGATGAAGCCTTGATTACTCTTCTTAATGCATGCTGGAGTGAGAATCCTGACCAAAGACCCCCTTTTACCTCCATTAGAAGAAGCTTGCGAGAAATCAGCCCTGACGGGTACAAGCACAAAGTACAATATACTACAATCATATATTATACTCTGATAATCTGATATATCTTTGCCTTATTTCCATATTAGCTTGTAGATTATTGTATAACTGAATAAAAACACTGTTTTGTTCAATTGCTTGCTTTTTTTTGCCAACCAATTTTTAGCTATGGTAATATTTTGGACAATATGGTTAACAAGCTAGAAAAATATGCTAATCACCTAGAGGAAGTGGTGGAGGAGAGGACCAATCAACTCACTGTAGAAAAGAGCAGAGCTGATAAACTTCTCTGCAGTATGCTTCCCAGGTAACAGATTTCTGTTTTCAGTTTTGTTTTTACAGAGGTAAACCTTTTTTTTAGGTTTTTTTAATCAATTACTAACCATATGTGTAATCTTTTATTCTGCACAGACACATAGCCGATCAGTTAATGACAGGAAAGTCAGTGGAGCCCATGAGTTATGACCTGGTGACCATTTTCTTCTCTGACATTGTGGGCTTCACCACCATGTGTTCAATCAGCTCAGCGCTGGAAGTAGTGACACTCCTCAATGACCTCTACAGCCTATTTGATGAGATCATCAAACTCTATGATGTTTATAAGGTACATAACATCTGAAGCTGTACATTAATGACAGACTGAGAAATAATTTTCACATACATTCATGCAAATTACAAAAAAAAACATTACTAGCACGACACCATTGTTTTTAAAACCCATATAATGATGACTATATTACAATGGTCTTTGTATTAGGTGGAAACTATAGGAGATGCATATATGGTGGCAAGTGGGCTGCCGATAAGCAACGGCACCAGGCATGCAGAAGATATCTCGATTATGGCCCTCCATTTCCTCAGTGCCATTAAAAGATTCAGAATCAGACACTTGCCCAATGAGAAGCTGGCTCTACGGATTGGGATCAACTCTGGTATTAGGAACAGGCTACTTATATTGCTCTCCACATTACACTAGCTATTTTTTAATAGTATGTTAATATTGGGCTTACCAACAGGTCCAGTGGTTGCTGGTGTTGTGGGAACTACAATGCCTCGCTACTGTTTGTTTGGAGACACAGTCAATACTGCCTCTAGGATGGAGAGCAACAGCCAGCGTAAGCACCATAATCTATTACATTTTAAACATACTGACCCTTATTTGTCAAAATTGTGTAGAAATGAGCACAGATTTCACTGCAGGGAATAACATATGACCAAATCTGCTTCTGACTCATGAGACTGTTGCATGACAATAATGAGCATCAATTCTGAATCAGCTACAGCAGCATGGACACAAGCTTCGTCTTTTATTTATATGTCACAGCCTGTCCCAGTTTACCATCATATACAGCATTATGCTTCTTTGTTTTAACTAAAATAAATAGGTGAATTTTATTTTTTCTTCTAAAAGCTGTTTAAAAATCAGGACGTCAATGGAACAATTTTACAACCTGACTAGTACATGGTTATTGAACCATATTTATAGCTAGATTTTCATTCATTTTTGAACTCAAATATATCAGCTTTACTTTGTCATCATTTAGTTTATATTAATTTTAAGTTAATATTAATATCAAGTCTATATTAAGATTTATATAGCTTTAGTATATTTATATTTATTTTTTCCAAAGTCATTATTTCATATAAATAAAATGGTGAAAGGAATTTATACTCTGAAAAAGCTGATATATATATATATATATATATATATATATATATATATATATATATATATATATATATATATATATATATATATATATATTGTGTCTCTTGTATTTTAATGTTGACATAAAATTATGTAATTGCGTGTGTAAGTGTCCCTTCCAATGAAGGCTTAATGAGCTGATTCTCTGATTCTCTTTAAAAATGAGATGTTTCGAGATGTTTCAAGCAAACACAAATACTTATATATTTGATGTTCCTGTGTCTGGAAATGACTGTTGTTTGCTATTCTTATTGTAATTGCTTATAATACTCTATAGTTGATATAGAGTATATAGTCCTTGCTATAGTCCTTGATCATTTAAATATAAATCGAGCAATTTCAAGTGGTTAGAAATTATCTTTAAATTAGCACACTGATTACACAGATGACAAAGATGATACTGATGAATAAGGAATTTGTGTTCACTCGTTTTAAAGTCATATGCAGCTTTGATGGATGAGTCTTACTGAATATTTCCTTGCAGCGATGAAGATTCATATCTCCCAGAGTACTGCTGAAATTCTCATGAAGATTGGCTCTTATGAGCTCGAGGAGAGAGGAGACATCGAGCTGAAGGTATGCTCCTGACGACTTTATTTAAACTGGTCTTAGTTTGAACCCATACCTGAAATTATTTGTTGGTGTCTTCACAAGGGAAAAGGATTACAGAAGACTTTCTGGTTACTCAATAAATTGGGCTTGAAGTTTCCCCTCACACCGCAGCACTATGATATGAAACCGAGTGCAGATCCCAAAGTAAGGTCACACTACTCATGTAGAAAACATCATGAAAAATGAAGCCATGTATTTGAGTAGGTCTTTTGAATAGACTGCAATGGCTGAATACATTTTTAATCAGTATGTGAGACAATATTTACTGTTCTTATTTAATACATTTATTGCAGGTGACATACAAACCAAATATCAGTAGTGATGTGGAGAATAAAGAAAAAGGAAGAGAACAAATCCATGTAGATAAAATACCTGGTGCATACACACTGACTGTTCCTGACATCTAGAGACCAATCATAGCAACTACCTCTGTTTTTACCAGTACTACTTTGTGACAAATGAAAAGTAAACATACGAAGCACTGTTAATTTTACTCCAAAAACAAATGTCTTTACAGGTTATTTCTAATCAAACCAAAACAGGATGTATTTTCTTCTTTTTAGTAAGATATCACATCTCTTATCGATTTTATTGTAATGTTTCACACGAAATAAAAGCAAAAAGCAAGCAAGCGTTTAGGAGGAAAGTGTCTTACACTCCCTGAGACACTTGTATGGCTGTTCTTTGTGTGTGTGTGTGTGTGTGTGTGTGTGTGTTTGTGTGTGTGTGTGTGGGTGGGTGGGTGCATGAGAGTAAGTGTGCTTTGAACAGTGGGCACATTTTAAGCCCACCCACACTAAACATCTTTTACAAACTGGTATAACGTAAAACTGCATTAAGAAGAAACACACACAACATGCTCAGAAATGTTCCTGTGAAATGGAGAGAAAAAGCATTCGTTCAGTTTCCAAGGACATACACTTGTTTTCAAATGTCAGATAATTATAATGTGACAGTAAATATAAATACAGTACATATAAATTATTCAGTCCAGTTAGCCACCATAATTCGCTGCATTTATAGCAAAATCATAACAAACTAGCAGACAAGGTAAATAAAAATTATAATAAATAACAGTTTCACTTAAAAGTACCTGCAAGATGTGTGTAACTGGAAGAATGTTGTGCTGCAAATAACCACATTAAGAAAAAGTTAGTCAACACAAAGTACATGTTGATCTTTTGAACTATTGAGAATAATCGTTACCTTTAATTTGAAACTCCATGGTCAAGACACCTCCATGTGGATCTGGCTCAGATTTGACGCTCCGTGATCTACAGGGAGTCTAAACAGAGAAGTAAAAAAGGTTTTATCATAAGAAAAGAAATTATTTAGGTTTGCAACAGCACATATTTTCCTACATATCCAGTGATGTTTCATGCTCACCGGCAGACAGTAGAGCTTTTCACCATCGCACACTTGAACCTCACAGTGAAGCCACACAGTGGACACTTTCTCTAGACGCTGAAACCGGAACGAATTGAACTTGAACATTGAGCGGCTGTCTTTGGCGTTCTCAAATATGGTCACCGTGTTATCTGATGAACAGCTGCAGTCAAGAAACACAAAACAGTTGAATTAAGCAAAGTGGAAATTGAGCTAGAGATAACTGTGGAATAGATAAAGGCTCAGAATTGTTCTTTTGATTATTTAGACTGTGAGACACTGTGTGAATGAAATAAAGCTTTACCTATTGAGAATTAAGCTCCATCTCTTCTTGTCTGTTGAATAAGGAGTAGGTGTCGCCCAGCAATTTGTTATAACCACCTTAAATCTGTGAAAGAAGAAGGCACTTGTGTGTGATATATCTGTGCATATAACTAATAATTCAGTGTAATGTTCAGTGATTACGTACCTATTACTCAGTCCTTTCGCTTCGATGCCGATAAAGACCTCCGAGCCGATTTCTGATGTGTCAATCACATATGGAGCATCTTTAGCATACAGGAACTTAGAGTTCTACAGACCATACAGAGAAATTTACTTTCATTTAATCTTCATACTTGTCCTTAAAGTATTCTTTTATATAATTTTAAATCTAAAGCATTCTATTATGGCTCAGTGGCACATATCAGGAAAGAAAACATATAACGAGGTCATAATTCATGATATTCTCCAAAGCTGACATTATTAGTCATGACATATGCAGTACATCATAAGTATTCCACTAATTTGACCCTGTAGGACACCCTACATGTAAGCAAGGTTGCAGTACTCACTGTGAAGACGTTCATAGACAATTGAGACTTAAAAGAACCTAAACTCCCGTTGTTGACATAAACCGTTGCCACTCTGGAAGAAGCAGATGATTTAGTAAAAAGGCTGCAAGTCCTTGGGTCAGAATGAATTCTTAGACCTACTGCTACTGAAAGGAAGGTCAATGTAATAGGGTCTACCTTTGACTGAAGACTGCATTATTGACCAAGTAAGCTGCTCTGTACGTGCAGCTAAAGGTGTAGTTCACCGGCTGGTTCCGCACTGTGAGTGACGAGTCATTGGAGACGATAGAGTTGTAGAAAATGTATTTTGGGTCTTTGCCTCCAACATACTGCTCAGAAGAGAAATATATCTTGTCAAATTTTGATGAAAAACACACATTATTAGCATATTTATGCAGTCTGATTTAAGCCATTGCACTTCAAATGTGTACAAGCAATACAGCTAAGCAGCTTTTTCGGCTGAGAGCTATATAATGAAGTTATTGTAGAACTATTGGAAAGTTTCACCTCAGACAGGGTGGCGCAGTACGAGAGATTCTTGGGTGTGAGGTCTGGAATGGTAAAGCGGTAGAAGCCAGGAGTATTGACCCCCGTGTAGCACACACCACCCAAAGACAGCTGTCCTATTTCCCACCCATACGGGCACTCAGGAACATTTGCGATGATGGCGTTTGGGAAACAGGAAATCATGATATAATCTTACAAAAAAAAGAAAAGAAAAGAAAAGAAAAAAAGAAAGAGTGAATGTCAAATTGCAGCAGAGCTGTAGTTCTAGTAAACTGTCTCACTTTGATAGAAACATTTTTGATGGTTTGATAACTACCAGCTTTTTGTGGGGCACAAGCCCATGAGGCAGGGAGAAGAAAAAGAAATGCAGCGACTAAAGCCATTTCATACACTGCAAGGTAGAAAGATGTTAGGACACCATTCTGAGCTCGTTCTTAACGTTTCATTCCAATCACAATTAGAGCTATGCTTAGAAATATCACAACATGGTACATTACAAAAATGAAGAGTACAATACCTGGGGCATAGAAGGAAGTCATGGTCAAGGTTCTACAACATTGTGAAGATCTCAAGCAGTCTTTATCAGCGCCGTCAGAGCACAGGGTGTGGGTGAAGATCACCTGTGCTGCACAGGGGCCGTTTTATATTCCTACAGGCAGACATTAGCCTCCCTTTTTTCTGCTGTCTGCCAGTCTGGTGAGAGCATTTGGTGATAGCATTGTGAACCACAACACAAAAGCTTTCTGTACTTGCCAGACATTGACTTTTAAATTAACAGTCTCTCGAGGGAAGACCATTTTCTCTTCATTTAGCATGTCTTTTACTCTCTACAACCTTTTATATGTCCCACACAATTTAAGATAGTTTTGATTAATCAAAAAAACACAAATCTAAGCTGGGAAGTGAAAAACTTTTGAAGAAATTATTTCTGAGATCTAAGGTTTAAGGTCTGGCGTCGTCAGACAGATCTAAGGAGTTGATGGGCATCAGTAGGGGTGCAGTTGGATACCTTACACACTCACGCTACATTACATAATGGCTTTCAATCAGATGGGGGAACAGGTGCATTAGTCCACTCTCAGCAGTTATCTAAAGCATCCCACCTTCTCCAGTGTTGTTTAATGGAATTTAAGGGGTACAGAGTCATCAAGGTCACTCTTATTCAGGTTTAGGTGAAAAGGATGAGGGTAATTACTGAAAGCATTACAGGGCTCTATTACCAATGTCTTCAGTCTTTATCTCACAGAGATGAGATATCAAGCCTAACAGACCTGCAATGACAATGCCATGTTTGTACTCCAAAGATGGACAAGGTTAGATAAAGGTGTACATTAAAACAACTCCAATCATTAAACTAGGTAAAAATGGTATTTCTTCCCTCTCCATAGGAGTTGAGCATTATCAAACCAAATACAGCTTAATTTAAATAAAACTGGCAAAATATACAGCCTTAAACAATGCATAGAATTTCCTGGAATTGTTTCAGTGTTACAACAAAAATTCTATGGCATGTTTGCAAACTATATATCAAGGATATTTGTTACTTTTTTTCCTCACAGCCATTAGGAAGATATTCAGATTAGATGCAGTTAAATGGCAAGACTAAAGCTTGAGATCATGTTTCAGACTCAGAAGAAGGCTCTCTAAAACAAGTTCATTTCATCCTCAGATTGCACTTCTCTTTTGTATTTCAGGACAGAACTTATCCTCGATTGACCTTTCATTATTTGTTGGAATAAAGATTACAGCAGGTCATTCAGGTCACTTCAGTCACATGGATTATTTGGTGTTCAGGGATAATTATTTATGCATAACAGCACTGACCATATATACAGTGATGGGAAATCAAAAGCATATGTAATTAGAAAAAAAAACATACAGAATATTGTACCTCGGATAAATCCGAAAATATTCCTTTGCATCACCCGCAATCTTCCTCTGAATAAACATGAGAAACCCCAGACCCACAGTGCTGGGGTAAGAGGATAGTGCTGTGCACATAGGGCATGTCCCGTTATCCTCTGTGTGCTTAGACGAGCATTAGCATGAGAATGGCGAGAACTGCTGTGGCAGATACAGATCAGTTCAAGTCTAAGCACCAGAGCTCAGGGACAGCTACCATTACAGTACACATCAAAACTAGGTGCCTTCCAGGTGTTCAGACTGCCAGGAGGTTTCAACATGTTATGTAATCTCAGCACCTGAGATACTTAGTTGTGTGTGGGATTAGTTTGAATCAAATGCAGGATGCATCTGAATGAATAAAAGAATTGGACTTGGACTTTTTTTTATTTATTTTTTTTACAGTGAATATTTCTGAAATAAAAAATAAAGAGTCAATCACATAGTTCAGCACATCATTAATAACATTAATTATTTTCACTGTGTTGGTAGCTAGTATAGCTGTTATTAGCTAGCCACTCATCTGAACAATATTTTCTAGCATGTTCATGTTTGATACATACCACACACACACACAGTTATCCGTGTGTGTATATACACTATGTTGCGAAACGTTTTGGGACACCAGTCCAAATCATTGAATTCAGGTGTTGTTTTTCAGGGGTTGGGTTTGGCCCCTTCTTAATTCTTAATGCTTCAGCATACCAAGACAATTTGGACAAATTCATGCTCCCAACTTTGTGGGAACAGTTTGGGGATGACCCCTTCCTGTTCCACCATGACTCCACACTAGTGCACAAAGCAACGTCCATAAAGACATGGATGAGCGAGATTGATGTGGAGGAGCTTGACTGGCCTGCAAAGAGTCCTGACCTCGACCTGATAGAGCACCTTTCAGATAAATTAGAGCAGAGAGCCATTCCAAAACTGGTACGTCTGCCTTTACATGCACATGAATGTAATATGGAGTTGGCCCACCCTTTACAGCTATAACAGCTTCAACTCTTCTGGGAAGGCTTTCCATAAGGTTTAGGAGTGTGTTTATGGGAATTTGTGATCAGTCCACTAGAAGTGCATTTGTGAGGTCAGGCACTGATGTTGGACGTGCAGACCTGGCTCTCAGTCTCTGCTCTAATTCATCCCAAAGGTGTTCTGTTAGGTTGAGGTCAGGACTCTGTGAGGACACCAAACTCACTCATCCATGTCTTTATGGACATTGCTTTGTGCACTGGTGTACAGTCATGTTGGAACAGGAAGGGGTCATCCCCAAACTGTTCCCACAAAGTTGGGAGCATGAAGTTGTCCAAAATGTAATAGCATTACATTAAGAGCATTAAGAGTTCCTTTCACTGGAAATAAGGGGCCAAGCCCAACCCCTGAATAACAATATCTGAATTCAACGATTTGGAGGGATGTCCCAAAACTTTTGCCAATATAGTGTATACACACTACATTAAGGCAGTTGATGGATCATAAAGTGGATGTGGTTAAAACATTTCATAGACAATTTAATTATAAAACAGACATATCAAGCCCTCTACACGAAATGGTGTCCTTTTGCATTTGTTTATTTAGCAGTGGCGTAAATGTGACTGTTAGTTGGCGCCCTCTTGTGGCTGATCTCCTTTTGGTGCATTGAGCTATTTGACAATAAATTGGCTCCCTCTAGTGGCTACATTCAATATGGCGTAGTGATGTAAAAGTGCCGATATAAAACAGCGCCATCTTGTGGCTGTACCCATTGTAGACACGAGGTGGTAACCAGGAACACACAGAGAGTAGTGAACTGTAATACCGGTGTGTTCTTCAAGGACAATACGGGTTGACGTCAAGCGCACGGTTGCTTTAACAAAAAGATGTCTGCTACAACATAGACGTTTTGTACGGTAAGACAAACGGCGTGTTTTGGTCCGTATTTGATTTTTATTTATTTTTTTATTCTTTGTTCGTATTCGCTTGTGAGTGCACGGGGTTAGCAAGCTAGCCTGCACGAGCAGTGTGCGCCTTGTTTCACGCTAGGCTCTGCCCTCACACTGCTGACCTAGTATGGAGTCGGATTAGAGTCGACTTTCACTACCGTGTTTTCTTAGATATTCTATCAATGGCTTTGTGATCATGCTTTACTGAAATACTCGCACATGTCGCTGTTTCACAACCACCCACCCACACACACCCACACACACACACACACACACACACACACACACACACTGAAAGATCACAACGTTATCTAAAAAACGTTGCTATAAGTGTGTGAGTGGGATCTCTGCAGTCCTGCCGGTTTTTTACCCGCGATCTAATGTAACCTTTTACATCTTACCACATGTGTGTGTTCACCTAGCCTAGGTATAACATGACTGACTGATCTCAGCTTATGCATGACTTTAGATGGGACTGTCACCCGAGTCAGAACAGAAGCGCTGGAAATTTTGCGGTTTCAAGACGCGTGAGTCGGTTCATTCGACTCGTTTCATTCATTAGACTCGACTCTTTCTTTCGCGATGTTCTGATCAGCCATTTGGCAGACTGACATCGTTTAATGAAACCCACATCTTCTGATTTCACAAAAATAGCATTGCATTTAAGCAGTTACTGAAAAGACGGTGAAAAAGAGTCGACTCAAAGAGCCGACTCACATCCTCCACCGGCATATACAGCAGCAGAGATGCGGGCGCTGGTGTCAGTGTGGACTGTACTGTTAATGCATGTTCTACATGATGTATGTGTAATCTGAGCATCAGGGTATTTTTGCCTGCATCACTATGATAAGAGGCCCTTTGTTAAAGTTGCTTGTACTACACATGGTGCAGAAGTCATAATCATGTAGTTTGGGACCCGGACAGATTTGACAGCCACTTCATTGACGTTGGAGTCACATACAGGTCACATTGCAGGCAGATTGCAGACAGATTGCGGGCCGGATTATCCCACTGGTTTACTACTCCCATAGACTGGCCAAGATTATGTTTGTCACTGTACAGACCCCTTCGTACCTAGACTAACATCCCCAGAACATCTCTGATGTAGTGTTGCTGTCTCATAGCTCCAGCATCCTCAGCTCAGTCCACAGCTCAGGTTACTGTCAGGTTACTGTTAGGGGTGTTTCCTCCCATCTCTCAAAAATTACGCTATTGCTATGAATTGGCGATGCTGAGTTTATATTTCAGTGTCACGTGGATCCACAGCGACTCTGACAATGATGGAACTATGTATGAATGAATGAATACACAAATATACACCGATCAGGCATAACATTATGAGCAGTGAGAGGTGAATTGAATAACACTGATTATCTCCTCATCATGGCACCTGTTAGTGGGTGGGATATATTGGGCAGCAAGTGAACATTTTGTCCTCAAAGTTGATGTGTTAGAAGCAGGAAAAATGGACAAGGTTTTGAGTGACTTTGACGAATGGCTAGATGACTGGATCAGAGCGTCTTCAAAACTGCAGCTCTTGTGGGGTGTTCCTGGTCTGCAGTGGTCAGTATCTATCAAAAGTGGTCCAAGGAAGGACCATAGTGCAATCCATGCCTCGACGGGTCAGGGCTGTTTTGGCAGCAAAAGAGGGACCAAGACAATATTAGACAGGTGGTCATAATGTTATGCCTGATTAGTGTAGTGTGTATAATTGGTTTCTACCTTACAATAAATAATGCATAATAAAATGATAAATAACATAATAAAGCATAATTACAACATTTGACAGGAAATATGATTATTAATGATCAACTTTAGGCTTTGGAATGATTTGTATGCTGATATTAAATCCACAAATGGTCAAAAATTTTAGTTTCAAGTGAACAAGGCAATGGTCCAAAAACAGGAAAAGATTATAATGAGGTCCTGACCTTTAAAAACACTCTGTAAGCATAATGTAAGGAACTAAATTATCCATAACCAATAATATACCTATTATTTTAATCAGTGACACTATAATATGAGCTGGGTTTTTTTCCCCAACTGAACAGTATCCTGGTAGAGCCCCTACTGACAGCATCACCAGAGACCTAATGTGTCTTATGTTGCTTGTGCAAAACCTAATTAAAGATGCTGTTCCCGTACACACAGGTCATTAATCACACTGGCTGTTCTTTCAGTGTTTTTTACTGCAGGATCTGACTCTCAGCCAGAATCCAGTGCTTTTTTTTTTTTTTTTTTATCCCTCAACCTTTTTACATCTCATCAGCTTGCTGGTCAGCTCAGACAACACAACACAACTCAGACAGTGTCGAGTTCGTTGAACTCAGGTTCTGGTGGTGTGATGTGACCAAGTGCCGGACTTTGTCTCTCTCTCTCTCTCTCTCTCTCTCTCTCTCTCTCTCTCTCTCTCTCTCTCTCTGTCTTTTTCCCTTTCTGTAGTCTCATTCAGCCTTTGCTCTCTCTCTTGCTCCGAGTTGGTTAAAAAGCTCTTCCTCTAAGACCCATTTTTATCTCTAATGGAGTACACACTTTTTTTTCTTTCTGGATTTAATTACTGTACAGTGGTCAAGAAGCTGTCAGCTGCACTGATTACATTTTTAATTATATTCTGAAGTATCTCTTGAGAAGTCTCCCATGAACAATAATGTGTAAGTATTTATAACTGTCAGTGTAATTCTACATTAGTTTAATAGCAAATTCAAGAAAGCTGACTTTTTCGCATGTTCTGTACCATGTAATAAAGAGAAGGTTTTCCAGACGGAGATGTCCAGTTTGTAACTAAATGTCAAGGGACTGTTTTCTTCAGGAAGTGTTTGAGCTCCCTGTGTGATAAGATAAGTGGTTGTCATTGATTATGAGTAAGTATTTATTAAGTAAGTTAGTAAGTCTTAAGTAAGGTGGGTGGGTATGTAGGTACTAGTATAGATAAAATCACCACATATGATGCAGAATTTGGAAGAAAGTGTTTTGACAGTAGAAGCTGAAGTAGAAATTTGCCTGGAAATCAAGCAGAGACCAGATTCCTTGATTTGGTTTTGGTATCATTTGTTTTTCTTCCATCACCTGCTTTGTAAATGGAACAAACTTATTATCTTTATGTTCGAATGGAAAATTTATAGGTGCCTCCCACCTTGGAAAGTGTTGCATGGGATTCCATTGTGACTTTAACCGGCACCGGGGGCTCTGTGAAGATTTACTACATGGTTTTTTTTGTCCTCCATGACTTCTATAAATACCCTTTAGAACAGGCCATGATCACACTTTTTTTTTTCTGTTTGGCTCTCCTACCTGATTATTCGGCTTTTTTTCCGGGTATAATGTTTTAGCCCTATAACCTGACGCCTCTCATGCACAGCTTAATGAATCAGCATGGAAGGATAGTATAACTGCAGGCCATGCAGAGTTTTATGTAAGAGGAGACATCTTTGCTACACATGACCTGCATACTTCACCTACTCATTTACGCTCAGCTCTGTGGTTTCTCAGCTAGTCTTTCTGTTAGCTTGACCCCGGTGGAGAGGGCTCAAACTGATGACTGGCTCATGTGAGCTTTGTAGTACTGTTTGTGCATGCTTAGTGTTGATTTATGGGGAAGAATGTTTATCCTTACTTGGGAAATGCAACTGTTTATGGTATATTGTGTTATACTTTAATGTTGACATTAAACCACAGCATTAGTAGAATATTACATTATATTTTACAGAGAGCATTATATGGCAAAAAAAGAAATCTTGTATTCACAATGCATAGACTTAATATTTCCTAATGTTGATATAACAACAAAACAGTAAAACATTGCTACCTGAATATAAGTATTTAATGACAAAATTAGTGAAACATTGAATAGTTATTGTCACAGAGAACCGTATGTAAGATCTGAAACCAGATATGACCTTTAAACAAACCTTAGAATAATGTGATTCAGTGGAGCAAATGTTCATGGCACTTTAGAAATTGTGGGTGTATCTACAATAAGGGTCTTGTGAACAAAGAATTTTGTTGTGAAGGTGGTCTTTGTCCACGTTTAGTGACGAAAGCTAGAAGTGGCTTGTGAAACTATACAAGTACTGACGACTATTGTTAATAGATTTTAATATAAATATTTAAATATCACTCTTTATATTTGAAATATCTTTTCATCAAATTAAAGTACTCTAACAATAGTATTGTTTGATTTTTGTCTATTATTTATTATTAACAGAATATTATTACCAGTATTAAAAATTCACTTTAAAATATATTGTTAAAATATTTTCCCCCCTCCCCCCATGTGTTCTCAGGTGCTTGACGCATCTAAGCAGTCTGGTCAATAACATTTTGTCTTCCTGTAACATGAAACACTGCATTCTTTAACCGTCTAAAGTGTTTGAATAAGGCTGATGAAGCAGAGCATGTTTTTCTTGTTCTGCAGTCCTCAGCATGTTTCTCCAGTAGGTAGAAAGCACAGGGATCATCTGTCTGTTAAATCCATAGTACTCAGCTCACGTGTGTGTGTTTGTGTTTGTGTGTTCACTCTCCATTTTGTGTGCTTGTTTTATTTTGCAGGTTTATAGTTCGTGTGGTGTGAAGGTGAGAGAATGGACATTAACATGGTGCTGGGAGGTCAGGACAGCGTGCTGTTGGCTAGCAGTCCTGACCATACAGTCAGCCGTCTTAAGCATCCCTGTGAGGAGCAGGTAAATGACAGTTCTGTGAACTCTCAAGAAATGCTGCCTACTGTTTCTTTTATCAAGACATTTTGATCGTGGTAGTATTCTAACAGTTCCATCTTATTTGGTTAGTATGTCATCTTCACCTTACATGCAGTACTGGGCAGTTTGACCATTTATTTCATAATGTGTACTGTACATGAAAACCATCAAAGCTGGGAACAGGGTGTTAAATTATAACAGCGTTAATTACACAGGTCTAAGACTTACTAAAGCAGTCTGTGCATAAAAATTGTGAATGAAAATTGAACTAGATTTATTTTATTGTGTCTGTTTCACAATAAATATTTGGATGTTTTAATTCACTGATTCTCTTCACGGAGTATAGTTTAGTATTCTCTATGTGATCTGCTCAAAGGATCGAAGCTGCAGTCCTTCTGTCCTGCACTTCCTGACCAGCACATGGAAGGACGGTCTTCTGAACCGGAAACGGCCATTCGTAGGGAGATGCTGTCACTCTTGCACACCCCAGAGCCAGGTTAACTAATTAATGCCTTTTGAATGCAAAGTATCTCAAATAAATTTGATGAATATTAAATGCTTTTAAAAAAAATGTATTAGTTAATGATTGCTTCTTATTATGTTACCCTTGTGCTAATTAATCAGGCTTATCAGTTAGGAATTTGTACAATACCTAAAAATTCATGATGTATTTGTACTTACCCATCTTCTACATGTGTTTTGTTTCAGGGGAGACTTTTTAACTCGAGCATCCCTTCATTAGGACTTCGTAATGTAATTTACATCAATGAGACGCACACAAGGTAAACAGTCCAGTAATACTATGACCTGGTTTTTGGTACTCATTCAGGTATGTCTCCCCAGGTTCACATTACCCAAGCCACTAAAGTCAGTCTAAGTATATGCATGGGAGTCCAATGGAAAACAGCAGGTGAAGGAGTGGAAACCAACGACATTCATTTTTAACTATGCTTGTTAATGGATCCTTCCAGTCCAGCTCTAGTGACAAACAGCAGATGTACACTTAGCTGGTTTTTCCTACCACAAAGAGAAACTTTCGTGTCATGAGATATTTATAATGCATGTATAATTCTGTGTAACTCTCTGTTACATGTGTTTCCACGCAGACACCGAGGCTGGCTGGCCCGGAGACTCAGCTATGTGCTCTTCGTCCTGGAGAGGGATGTACATAAAGACATGTTCGCCCGCAATGTAGTAGACAACGTCCTCAACAACACCAGGCAGGAACTGATTATAGCAGTTACATATAAGTTTTTGTGTAATAAAGTGTGTAACATTGAAAAGGACATCCCATATCATTGTGTTCTTGTGACAGGGTGCAGAGCGCTATAGATGAGGTGGCATCAGAGACAAGAACTGACCAGAAGGCTGTGAGCAAAGTGAGGCGGAAGGCCAGAGGCTTTCTGCAAGAAATGGTGGCCAACATCTCACCTAGCCTCATCAGGTTCGTCTACATACTTCAGAAAATAAACATGAGTTTATTGCATTATTGCAATCCAGTTAAGACATTTCAGAGTGATTTGTGTGGTTTGTAAAATTGAAATTGTTAAACTGGTATAGGTTGACAGGATGGACACTGTTGAAGCTGTTTAATGGCTTCTTCTGGAGCATTCAGATCCACAAAGGACAGCTGGAGATGGTGAAGAAAGCCGCCTCTGAGGTATTTAGAGCTTGAGAAAAATATTTCTAATCTCCTGCCAATTGTTTTGTTTTGGTATCAGATTGCAGATTGTATACTGTTTTTTTTTTGTTTGTTTTTTTTGTGGTTTCAGTACAATGCTCCACTGGTCTTCCTGCCTGTGCACAAGTCTCACATTGACTACCTTCTCATCACCTTCATCCTTTTCTGTCACAACATCAAGGCACCACACATTGCAGCTGGCAACAATCTCAACATCCCCATCTTTAGGTGAGGGACATATCTATAACAACATATACGTGTGACAGTACCGAAATATACCATTGTACTGATGGTACTTTTTTCATGTCGTTTGTCCTTTAGCACGTTGATTCGCAAACTGGGAGGATTCTTTATTCGCCGTAAAATGGATGAGAACGCAGATGGAAAGAAAGATGTTCTTTATAGAGCTCTGTTACATGCGGTAACTAGACAAAGCCTCTTTAGTTGTTATTTGTTATTTTTATTTTTCATCCCTAATTGTTTTGAGATCTGCATAAATCTAATCACTTTCAGATTTAACATTTTCTTTTCCCCCTCCGTATTGCATTTGTGTGGTTGATAAATCTCCCTGTGAGTCAACTCGAGTGAGATGACACAAGATTATATAAAATGCTTGTTCTCACGCAGTATAATATTTCATTAAAAAAAAACCCCTTGTTAGGATTCCACCAGTCTACCACCTTTTATTTTTTTCAGTGTTTGTGACCTTTAAAGCCATTTGACCGTTGAAACTGTTAGGGTCAAAGTTTTTTTTCTCCCCTTTAAGCCACAAAAATAATAACGATAATAACGAAACACCACTAGTGAAGGTCCAAACTTGGGGGCAGGTGTTTGGCACACATGTTGCTATTTAATGGAATGATTTTAATCAGTGCAACGTGCTTACAGGAAATGATTTAGCATAAAGTCATTGTTTTGCATGAAATTTACATATTTACTTTACATCTGAGGGTGCTTAGAGTTTATAAGCCATGTTCAGTTTGATCTAAATGTCAGCATTTTCGCCTCTGCTAAGAAGTATTTGCTTTTTTTTTTTTTTTTTTGCTGAAAGTTAATTAAGAGCTGCGGGTATTGTAATTTAATCATGCTTCTCTCTGCTACTGTTTGTTTTTTCTGCTAGTACACAGAGGAGTTGTTGCAGCAGAAGCAGTTTTTAGAGGTTTATTTAGAGGGCACACGTTCTCGCAGCGGAAAGCCGTCTCCAGCTCGTGCCGGCATACTGTCCATCGTGGTGGACACCATGTGTGCCGGTGCCATTCCAGACGTGCTGATCGTGCCCATTGGTATCTCCTACGACCGCATTATTGAGGGCAACTACAACAGCGAGCAGCTGGTGAGAGTCGGAAATTTCACTAAAACGAACACCTTGAACTTTTACTAACACCTCAGTCATTAAGTCACTTTAAAATAGCTCTCAATCATAAAATCCTACATTGGAAAACACAAGCCCAAAGCAAAATGTGGTGTTATGTGCTAGACTGCCTGAGGACAGTAACCGATAGAAAATAGACAGACAGCAATATCAGGACTCTCGGTAACATTTAGCACTTTTTTATTTTTACCAAGTTTATAGAAAGATTAAACATTTTATATAAAATGTTTAGAATATACATCACATTTCACCTCTCCCAAATTGACAAATTATTTAATCTATTGGAACAAAAGAAGGAATTAAGGGAATAAACTATGAGTGAGAAAAAGGGGCACAGATTTTTCAACGTTTCCAATCTCCAGTAGGGTTTCCATCAGATTTTTGCCTGGCAAGGGTTTGTGTCATGTCGCTCGTCTTCACAGCCAATCCACAATGCTCATATGATATTGTTCAAAATGGAATTCTTAGAAATCATATCAGTTTTTTTTGTTTTGTTTTGTTTTTTTTGAATTTCTGTTTTCTTAAATCTGTGTTAAGAACAAAATGTAGAATAAACCTGTTTGTTAAAACAGTTTGCTTTGCTGGACAGTTAATGCAATGGTAATATGTCAATTTGTTCTTTATATATATATTATGATGATTGAGATTATTCAGGTTATTATATAGACATGTAGATTCTTCAGAATATTCATAAAATGTTGTTAAAATTCTTTTAGACACACACACACACAAATCTGAGAGAATTGAAATAAATTTCAGGTCAGAAAGTTTGTTTTAGCTCTGTGTTCTGTGGTGGGTGTAGGGAAAGCCCAAGAAGAATGAGAGCCTATGGGGAGTGGCCTGTGGTGTGTGGAGAATGCTGCGAAAGAACTATGGCTGTGTGCGTGTGGACTTCACTCAGCCTTTCTCTCTCAAGGTCAGGAAACCTTCCCATCTCTCCCATAGCATTAATCTGTCCTGCATGTTCCAGATGTGTTTTTCACCCCACTTTTATTACTCTGTAGGAGTATCTTGACACGCAGCGAAGTCGAAATCTGCCTGCTCCGCTGACTCTAGAGCAGATCCTCATCCCAACCATCATTGCAGCTCGGTACACACTTCACATATGTTACTCGTCTTTTGTTATTTATTTAAGCTTATACATTCATCTTATGGTGAACGATGTGTTTCCTACACAGGCCAGATGAGGCTGTGTTTAATAGAGAAGAAGAAGAACACCCGGATTCCAGAGAGCTGTCTGACGAGCCCTGGAGAAGGCAGGTCATCTCTAACCTGGCCAAGCACATTCTCTTCAGTAAGAGTGCTCAAAAAGCTTGCAGCCTCTAGAGAGCAAATGGCTGACAGTTTTCAGGGGTTACTCGAGGTCGCACAGTCCTCCCTCTGGTGATGTGTTCTCAGCCAATCACATTCCCTTTTGTGTTGAATGCACTCAGCCAGTGTTGCTTTTGGGTTGGCGTATTTGGTAAAGGGGTAGAGTGGCAGCTTGCTTGTAAATGATTGATTTAAACTAAACATGAATCGGAGTTAATTGCGAAATCACTGAATTTGCCATTAATCATCATGCTGAGAAAAATCTTTGTCAGCTTTGTGTTTAAATAATCATTTAATTTCTGTACAATACCTTTATAGTCATCATTGTTTTTTTGGTGTTAAATGATTTCATTTATAATGCTAATCAAAAAAGTAGAATAAAATATGGGAAATGTGTATTGAAATAAACACAAATTCTAATATGTTTCATTTTTGTGACTTTGAAATGTTTTACTTTTGTCACAGCTGCCAACAAGTCCTCAGCAATCATGTCTACTAACATCGTGGCCTGTCTCCTGCTGTACAGACACAGACAGGTGAGGGCTCAGTTTCCAAACACTTTAACCCTCTATGCTAGCCACGTCCTGCTCATAAATCTGTAATAAAGTGATAATAGATTGGGTCATTTTACCAGTGCTAATGAAGCATCTCTTTTCCTTACAGGGTGTGTTGTTGTCCAAGCTGGTGGAGGACTTCTTCAATATGAAGGAAGAGATCCTTTCACGAGACTTTGACCTGGGTTTCTCGGGGAACTCCGAAGATGTGGTGATGCATGCGATCAACCTCCTCGGAAATTGTGTGAATGTGACCAGCACTAACAGAAACACAGAGTTTATCATCGCACCAAGCAACACTGTGCCTGCACTCTTTGAGCTCAATTTCTACAGCAACGGCCTCTTTCACGTCTTCATTGCTGATGCTATCATAGGTACGCTATCTTAGTCACCTGGAGAAACACACGGTTATATCCACACGTTTATGTACCTGCTGTCCTACAGATTTGAATGTTTTCCCCACTCCAATGGATCTGATGCCACTAATCATCATATTAATCGTTCTTAAAATGTGAAGTGGGTGTGTTCGAGCAGGAAAAACATTAAAACATGCAGAATGGAGGTACTCTAGGGACAGGGAACCTGTGCATCAGATTTTAATAATGTCGTAAAGCACCACGTATCTAAAAGATACTCACATCGGTGGGTTCTATGTGTCCCAGGAGCTAATGAATCATACATGGTTATTGTGATACAGCTGACACCAAAAAAGCAACACTGTAGGTACTTTTGCCTGTTTTTTTTTTTCTTAGCCCCCTCAAACTGGTATTACTATAAGAAAGGCAGCGGTGACCCTATTATTATGGACAATGGCATGTTTCATAAATGAATATTAGGAGTGCTGAAATTCATTTGACATTCTGTTTCTCTATCAATTATTTTGATATAAACAATATGTCTTTCAACATTAGGATTAGCATGTTCAATATTCTTAAGAATATTTGCCAGCTAGGAGCTACTCTTAGACTTTAGATTGTTTGAGTATGGTCTCTAATGGAGGCTTTATCATTAATTTTATAAGATAATCATATGTCTGCTCTCTCAGTCCTTTTTTGCAAGTCTGGTGTGTGATTATGTAGCATATTCTGATTACCCTTCTCTCTGTTCATAGCCTTGTCAGATCAGTAAATAATGCTGTAAATCACGGAGTATCTAGAAGATAGTCCAGGTCATGGGTGCTCTCTGTCCCCAGATGGCACTAATGAGTCATGGTTATTTTGATAGTGTCGCAACAAAAAGCAACGCTGTGGAAACGTTTGTGTCTGTGTCTGTGTTGTTGTTCTTCTTTCCACAAATCTCTCTGATCTCAAAAAGAGATTCTCCACCCCTTGACTGTTCTACCACAGCCATGTGGAAATACCTTTACAGGGGAACACATAGATTGCATAATGGGTATTTGTGGCTTTCTGCTCCACTCCAAAATAATTGCTTTAAATAAATCACTATGCCACATAGCAGCCATGTTAGACATGTATAATGAGTTTTATGTGTGAATGTTGTATTGTGTTAGCCTGCAGTGCTTTGGCCATGCTGAGGGAGCAGGTTGCAGATGATGAACTCGCCACATCCTCCACTCTGCTTAGTCAAGAGAGACTAATTTGCCGTGCAGCAGGGCTCTCCCACTTCCTCTCCAATGAGGTCATTGTTGCCCTGGTAAGTTCCTCATTTTGTCACATAACAGAACCTAAAGGAGCATTGCAATAATTTTTCCTTTCCTTTAAGGGCACAGAAACCAAAAAATAAATCTTTGCAGTAAATTCTAAGCATGTATGCGTAAACAGTCAACAGTCAAACAGACAATTAATATAAGAAATTGTTAAAAACCTTAAAAACCAATTACAAAATTCCTGAGAGAAACTTTTACTTAGAATGGCAGGGGTGACCCTGTTGTTATTGATGATGGGATAAAATCAGTATAAAATAGTAACTTTAAACTTAAAATTCATTTTGTCTTATATTTTATATAAACAGTTTGAATACAAAAAAGTTTTGAAGCAAATTACTTGCACGGAGCGCAGTAGACTCAAGCTAACCTTAGCGCTGGCATTTAGCCTAAATCAATATACACTACTCACAAAAAGTTAAGGGTATTTGGATTTTGGGTGAAATTTATGGAAAATGTAAAAAGTCACGCTACAGTGATATTATATCATGAAAGTAGGGCATTTAAGTAGAAGCATGCAATGGTGATTTCCTCATCTCAAACAATTTATTGAAACAAAAGCCAACAACAGTGGTGGCTATACCACAACAAAAAATGTCAATGTCTCAATAATTTGTCATGTGCCCTTGACCATGTTCCCTAATGATGCAACCTCAATGAGCTGGAGCATTGTCGTCCATGAAGATGAAATTAGGCCTGTGTTGTTCATGCAGAGGCACAATGACTGGATTAATGATGTTATTCAGGTAGTATTGGCTTGTCACTGTACCATTCACAAGATGTAGGGCAGTTCTGTATTGAGTAGACACACCTGCCCAGACTGTAACATCACCACAACAGTGGCTGATACATAGCGCTCTCCTTGGCATCTCCAACATAATTGGCGGCCATCATTTCTGCTCAACATGAATCATCAGAGAACAGCACTGAGGCCCGCTGGTCCCTCGTCCAGCATAAATGCTCCCTGGCTCAACGCCTGTGCCTGGTGGTGTGGTCAGGTACTCTTGCAAGTCGTCTAGCACGCAGACCACGCTGATGTAAACGGTTTCGAATGGTCTGATGTGACACTTGGGTGCCTCTCACCTCCCTTAAATGTACCTGGAGTTAAGTGGCATTCATCATCCGGTCCCACAGGGCACTGTTCACAATGTAGCTGTCATCAACGTGGGATGTGGCCAAAGGACGTCCACTTCTATGCCTTTTTGTGACTCTTCCAGTCTCTCCGTATTTGTCGCAACCTGCTGATGACACTCTGTGACACTCTAAGCTCAGTGGCCACTTCCCTCTGAGAACATCCTGTTTGAAGCCTCGCAATGGCGAGGTACTGTTGATCAATTGTTAGGTGTGGTCTTGGTCTCATGATGTCAAAATGTGAACAGCATGATGAAGAAGACTGTTTAAATACCAATTCTAACTGAACCAGAAAATTTATTGGTCGATTCATGGATCAAACACCAGTTGTGAGTTTTGCCGTTAAGCACCTTGTTAGAGAACAGCAAGTTATGTAAAAAGTACTGAAACACTGAACAGTTGGACATGTGCATTCAAAAGTGTAGAGAAGGTCAAATTAAGTTCACCTGTAAAGGTCATAGTGCATTTTAGGTGCATCCTGAAATTTCACCCAAAAGCTGAATATCCTTAACTTTTTGAGAGTAGTGTAATTGAAATATGAAATGAAGTTGAAATAAGGCTATATGAAGTGTCTATTTAAGACCATAAATTAATATGGTGGCTAACTTATGGATGTCCCTAAGTTAGCTAAGTTTTGTGAACGCCTAGGCATCATGCATGTTGATAGTCTCACTCTCTCTCTGTCACACACACACACACCATGTATGTGTGTGTGACACACATGTAGAGAGACATTTAATAGGGTTTATTCTCCAAATAACTCTAATTTCATGTTACAGAAAAATGTGTTAAGAAATTGTATGTGTATGGACTCTTGTTCTAAGTTACCTAATTTGGTTATCAAATTAGTTACCACTCATTTTTTGCCTTCCAAGAAGACAGTAAAGGCTTATGTCATGCTTGAGTTGTAGTTAGACTGAAACTTGAAAGTTAAGATGCCCAACATAAATGCAATGCTTTGGTATTATTATTATTACTATTATTATTACTATTATTTTTATTTATTTAAATGTATTCACATTTTGAATGTAATATGGCAATTAAATGCACTAAATGAGTTAATAATGTATGCAAAAAATGTTTTCTAAATAGGAAACAAATTAGTTGTTCAATGTTAAGAGACCGGTCTTATTTTCTCTTTATTGAAGAGGAATACTCATAATATAAAGAAAAAGTACTTTTTATTCGATTACTTAATTAATCGATTTAATAATTGGTATAATACTCGATTACTAAAATAATCAATAGCTGCGGGCCTGATTAGGATTAACATGTTTAAAGTTTTTTGCTAAAAAGGCCAGCGAGGAGCTACTCTTAGACTTTAGATTGTTTATAACTATATTGTTTATAACTCCCTGATGGAAGCTTCCTCATTGCTTTTACTCTGAACATAATCTGCATAATACGTCTGCTCTCTCAGCTCATTTTTTTTTTCGCAAGTCTGGTGTGTGATTATGAAACCTATCCTGATTGCCCTTCTCTCTGTTGAAAGCCTTGTCAGACGGTCTACCAGGTGTTCCATGATGCCGTGACCAGACTGATTCAGTATGGAGTGCTGATTGTCGCTGATGTAAGAACATTTGAAACTCTTTTGTCACACCTGTTAATCCACGCTTCTACAAATAAAACATATTGGTAGTAAACCTGAGGTGTATTAGGCTGGGTACAACTGAAAGTCGCTAGCAGTTAACCTCAGAGTGTTTAACATCAAATATTTAGTGGGCATAGAAGAGCTTTACCAAGTGTGTCAGGCTGTTTTTTCGACCCTTTCTCCGTTTCCTTTTTTTCTTTTTCGTCTTTCTCTTCCTCTCTATTACTGGAATTCTCGTACTAGCATTCCAGAATAAAAGCAGTTTACTTTAATAGGCTTTTCTAAATGTTCATTAATGAAGGTTTTTAAAATTCCTTGCTCTGTTTGACGTTAACATTTAGTAAGAATAAATGGGATGGAAAATAGCGCTGCTGTAAATCAGGTCTGTTTTCACTAGCTTTGTTAAGACACTGATGGTTTTCATTTACATAAGCTTGTGTTGTTAAATTAGAATAATGTTACAAAATCAAACTGTGTGAACTGAAACTGCCGAATGGCAGCATGAGGAATTTTACACTATGTATTCTCTCAGTAATTGTGTGGGAAAGGTTCACTTTTACAGATTTCCTTTTAAGATTTTTCACTGTAGTGCTTGTAGCTTCCTGAGTAGTCTTAGTTACTTTGAATTATTATGAAACCACTGTTTGTTTAGCTGTTGATGGTTTCATTTCCTGTTCTGGCACAGTTTGGAGAGTCATATATAGAGGTAAATAGAGGTGAAATCATGTAAAAATGCAATTATTAGGATAATGCAAATAATTTGGTATAAGACTTTAGTAGACACACACATGTAATCTCTAGAAACTGTTGTGTGTGTAAAAATCTCTGAAAAATCAGCAGTTTGTGAAATAACCCATCTGGTAGCAATGACAATGTCACAGTTAAAGTCACAGAGATTTTCTGATGCAAACAGGAACTGACACTCTTTAGTTGTTTTGTTTGTTTTTTTTACTCTTTATTTTGCTTTGTGCTGCTGCCACACAATTGTCTCATTAGTTGCATTATAGGGTTTTTCTTTCTTAACTTATGAGGCTGAACTGATTCTTGATACAAATGTGATTGCCTGGTGGGCTCTAATTATCAGTGACTGAAAGGCCAGATACTGAGGTTTACACTGGGTATTTACAGTATATGTGGACAGACATCACTTACATCTACATGGTGTTGTGTGCAGGTTGATCAGGAGGAGCTGAGCCCTTCGGAGGAACCCTGGCCTAAGAAGTTCCCAGAGCCTCTGTCCTGGAGGAGTGATGAGGAGGATGAGGACAGTGACTTTGGAGAGGAGCAAAGGGATCGGTATCTGAAGGTGAACTTTAGAAAATTTGAAGAAATTGAATAATATATGATGCTGCCAACTGGGTGATATAACCTTATTTTATTTAGGTATACTTGTATTTATTCAAGTAACAATATATTCTAAAATAAATCAATATTATTGTATAACAAAACACAAGATTAGTGAGCCTTATCTGGTCTTTTCTATCAGACTGTACTTTACTGTAATTCATTCAATTTCATTCAATTCTTGTCACACACTATATAGCCAAAGATATGTAGACACGTGACCAGCACATTTGTATGTGGTTTTTTTATTATTATTATTTTTTAACAGAATTGTTTAGAATGCATTTGTATGTTAACTTTAGTATTTTCCTCCAATGGAACGAGGAGGCCCAAACGTGTTCCAGCTTTACATTGTCCCTTTGCAGAAAGCAAGGTCAATAAAGACCTTTGCACTGAAATGTTCAACAGCCACATTTGAGTGTGGTGGTCAAACCTTTAGCCACATGGTGTGTGTTGTAATATCTAGCTCAGTTAAAGCCTGCTACCAAGCAGTATGTGTTGTGCAATAAACACAAACCAAGTCTCAGCATTATGGCAGTGAACATAATACACTGAGATTTCCCTCCATCAGCAGCATGTATCACAGATTATGAATACATTTACAGCATTTGGCAGACACCCTATGTGTGTGTGTGAGGTAGAGACAGAATGACAACAAAAAATCCAGAAAAACACATTTCAAAAAAGTTATACATTGATTTGCATTTTATTGAGTGAAATGAGTATTTGACCCCTTTGCAAAACATGACTTAGTACTTGGTGGCAAACCCTTGTTGGCAATCACAGACGTCAGACATTTCTTGTAGTTGGCCACCAGGTTTGCACACATCTCATATCTCAAGGAATTTGGGCCCACACCTCTTTGCAGATCCTCTCCAAGTCATTAAGGTTTTGTGACTGACCCTTCAGCTCCCTCCACAGATTTTCTATGGGATTAAGGTCTGCAGACTGGCTAGGCCACTACAGGACCTTAATGTGCTTCTTTTTGAACCACTCCTTTGTTGCCTTGGCCGTGTGTTTTGGGTCATTGTCAGGCTGGAATATCCATCCACGACCCATTTTCAATGCCCTGGCTGAGGGAAGGAGGTTTTCATCCAAGATTTAACGGTACATGGCCCCGTCCATCGTCCCTTTTGATGCGGTCCTGTCACCTGGGGATGGTGTACTTGGAGTCATAGGCAGCATTCCTCCTCCTCCAAACACGGCGAGTTGATGCCAAAGAGCTGGATTTTGTGGTGATCAAATACTTATTTCACTCATTAAAATGCAAATCAATGTATAACTTTTCTGAAATGCGTTTTTCTGGATTTTTTTGTTATTCTGCCACTCACTGTTCAAATACACCTACCATTAAAATTACAGACTGATCATTTCTTTGTCAGTGGGCAAACGTACAAAATCAGCAGGGGATCAAATAATTTTTTCCCTCACTGTGTGTGTGTGTGTGTGAGTATATATATATATATATATATATATATATATATATATATATATATATATATATATATATATATATATATATATATATATATATATATATATATATAATATAATGTATGTATATATATGTATGTATATATGTATATGTGTGTGTGTGTGTGTGTGTATATACACGATATTGCCAAAAGTATTCGCTCACCCATCCAAATAATCAGAATCAGGTGTTCCAATCACTTCCATGGCCACAGCTGTATAAAATCAAGCACCTAGGCATGCAGACTGTTTTTACAAACATTTGTGAAAGAATGGGTTGCTCTCAGGAGCTCAGTGAATTCCAGCGTGGAACTGTGATAGGATGCCACCTGTGCAACAAATCCAGTCGTGAAATTTCCTCGCTCCTAAATATTCCACAGTCAACTGTCAGCTGTATTATAAGAACGTGGAAGTGTTTGGGAACAACAGCAACTCAGCCACGAAGTGGTAGGCCACGTAAACTGACGGAGCGGGGTCAGCGGATGCTGAGGCGCATAGTGCGAAGAGGTCGCCAACTTTCTGCAGAGTCAATCGCTACAGACCTCCAAACTTCATGTGGCCTTCAGATTAGCTCAAGAACAGTGCGCAGAGAGCTTCATGGAATGGGTTTCCATGGCCGAGCAGCTGCATCCAAGCCATACATCACCAAGTGCAATGCAAAGCGTCGGATGCAGTGGTGTAAAGCACGCCGCCACTGGACTCTAGAGCAGTGGAGACGCGTTCTCTGGAGTGATGAATCACGGTTCTCCATCTGGCAATCTGATGGACGAGTCTGGATTTGGCGGTTGCCAGGAGAACGGTACTTGTCTGACTGCATTGTGCCAAGTGTAAAGTTTGGTGGTGTGGGGTTGTTTTTCAGGAGCTGGGCTTGGCCCCTTAGTTCCAGTGAAAGGAACTCTGAATGCTTCAGCATTCTACATTTTGGACAATTCCATGCTCCCAACTTTGTGGGAACAGTTTGGAGCTGGCCCCTTCCTCTTCCAACATGACTGTGCACCAGTGCACAAAGCAAGGTCCATAAAGACATGGATGACAGAGTCTGGTGTGGATGAACTTGACTGGCCTGCACAGAGTCCTGACCTCAACCCGATAGAACACCTTTGGGATGAATTAGAGCGGAGACTGAGAGCCAGGCCTTCTCGTCCAACATCAGTGTGTGACCTCACAAATGCGCTTCTGGAAGAATGGTCAAAAATTCCCATAAACACACTCCTAAACCTTGTGGACAGCCTTCCCAGAAGAGTTGAAGCTGTTATAGCTGCAAAGGGTGGACTGACGTCATATTGAACCCTATGGATTAGGAATGGGATGTCACTTAAGTTCATATGTGAGTCAAGGCAGGTGAGCGAATACTTTTGGCAATATAGTGTGTGTGTGTATATGTATATATATATATATATATATATATATATATATATATATATATATATATATATATATATATATATATATATATATATATATATATATATATATATATATATATATACATATATACATATATATACACACACATACAACTCACAACCTTTTGATCAGTAGTCCAAGCACTTAGACCAAAAACATCCAGAAAAAAACACACAATGCAACTAGTTGTATCAACATTCTTTTAGGATTTATTCCAATTATCAGATATCTGGCTAATACATGATGGGGTTGTGGGTACACTTTTGCACGAAAGTAAAAACTCCTTGTGGTTTGGTAAGAGTCACTGTTAATTCATGAGTCATAATGAGTTTTGTTCCATGATTACTGGCATTGACTGTAAATTCTTGTACACACTATAGTCATGTGACAACCATTGTCATCACATGAAGTCAGTTTAATCAGAAAATAAGAGGAAGTCAGTCTTATCATTCAGGAATTTAGGAACTGCATCAGTTCATCAGCAATGTGATCAGGCAGAGATGTGTATGTATTTCATTAATAGTGTAAATCTGTATGCAGGTGAGCCTGTCGTCTGAACACCAGGAGTTTTTCACCTTTATGCAGCGAGTGCTCAGCCCGGTGCTGGAAGCTTACAGCGGGGCGGCCATATTTGTACACAGCCTGCTCTCACCCATGACCGAAAGAGACTACACACACAAACTCTTCAAATACCTGCTTACACGCACTGAGAAAGGGGTGGCAGCCTATGGTCAGTCTCCAGCAGCCTGCACAAAATGTCTGTTTATATGTCTGCCTTTTTTTTCCCAATTTATTCAAATTCCTTTTTGGTTTTCTTTGTTAGGAGAAAGCGCTACACACTACCTCGTGAAGAATACAGTCAAAACATTTAAAGAACTGGCGGTGAGATACAAACATGTATCTAAATAAATACATAAAAGAATATTTATGTTTTAATATTAAAATAAATGTGTAGAATATGTGCATTAAAGCCACGTGTGTGTTCGACAGGTCCTGAAGGAGCGCTGTGAAAACGGTGTGTGTCATCTGGAGCTGAGCCCTACGTTCCAAACTCAGGCCAATAGAAACAAGCTCATACAGTATATTCTGGGCTTTTGCCTGCTGTGAGTCGTCAGATTTCTTTCTCCATCTTGCTCAAGGGCTTCTACAGGCTACAACAAATATCAAAAAGTAAAGGTGCTATTCTATGGAAGATTTACCTAGAAGTGCCTTCAGCAAACACCTAGGACTGGGTCCTGCCCAACTTACGCAGTTCATTTCCTTCACACCTATGAGGATGGATATGCAGCTAGCTTGCTCATCACTCAGACAGCTGTGATCATCACTGTTGTCTAATTTGTTTTGCTTTTGCTTTAGGTTTCGTTTGTACCATTTTTAGCTCTTTTGGAGCACAAGAAAGTCTCACTTTCTATATACATGTTGCCTTCAATTTAGATCAGTGTACATCAAGGATATCTGGTGTAGATAATACATTATAAGGGCATTAAACTGGCTAGAATTGCTAGGCAGCCTGTGCATAGAAAGTGTAGCTCCTAACCTTCACTGTCCTGTATGTGTAAAAAAATATTTAACCCATTAACAAATATTACTGTTTAACTCTGGCAAAAAAAACATGACATCTTAACTGTTACCTTTTCCTACACTCATTAGATTAGAATATAAAGAGACATAGATTACCCTTGGTCTATATTTCACCGAAGTCGTAGGCATGTAATAATCGCATGTAGTAATTGTCCTAATTTTGTGAAACCGTTCTTCAAACCCTGGACCCGAGACACCATGCGTACATTTCGAATAAAATTTTCAAGAATTACATTATAAACTTTCAGTAAAGAGAGAGGGAAGACAGAGGTCATTTCCCACAGGCTGTTTTAGCTCACGTCACGGTACTTCTGTAAACAAAGGTGTGTACTTTACACAGCAGAAAGTTAAAGTACATTACAATGATGTTGAGTGTGACTAATTAATGGAGGGCAAAAAAAACAACAAAAAAAAAAAGGGACCTAAATTGTTAAAAAAAAAACTGCCTAGATTATCTGCAGGATTTTTTTCCCCAAAAAATGGCAGGATTTAGAAAAAAAAATGCACTTTAGTAGATATATAAAATATAATGCAGATCATGTTCAGATAATTTTTTTTTTTTAACCTTTTTTTTTTTTTATGTGAGTTGATGTTTAAGGAAATGGTTTATTGTGTATGAATTCAACCCCAAAAAGGCTTATACCTTTTTTTTTTTTTCTTTTTTTTTTTTTTTTGTCATGCATGATATTTACACTTTCCGAATTAAAAAAACGAATCCTTTCAGGTTGGTGCTTTTATTGTGCAGTTATCACAGTGTTGATCATGATTAGTAACAAAAGGCTTTCTTTAAAATTACACGCGTCATTTAGCGTTCAGAGTGCTGAACCCTTCTTTAGGCTTTTTTTTTTTTGTGGTAGTCATATCACAGTTCTCCTTTTCTTGATCATAACTTAATATTCATAAAGAATGCCTTAGATATTCTTGACTAGTGCACTACGTTTTTTTTTTCTTTTTTTCTTTGAAATGCAGAAAGAATGTAAAACGTCGTATTACTTGTGTGCATGACGTCTTTTATTGGTTTTATTGTACTGTGGTATTTTTTTTTTTTTTTTTTGAGTAATGGAGAAATAGTGAGGCTGATGATTCATAAATGTCATAAATGAGTTAGATTGCTTGAATGCTCTTGTGAATGTATAGGTAAAGTGCAATTTGTCTGCATATGTACAGAGCAATGCTCTTAATTAAAAAAAAAAAAAAAACGCTTATTATGGGCTGCTTAGATGAAAAACAAGGATATGTCTGTTAAATGCTTGTTTGCCTGACCTTTTTTTTGACATAGAAATTGTAAGACTTTGCCAAAACATACTTGTTGAACAAGGCAAAATATGATTATATATGTGATGAGTTGCTGAAACATTTTATGAATAAGTAAAGCATATCCTGATGCGGTCAACATGAACTATGTGTGTAAATTTCCCCCCGGTATGAATAATGCTGTGCTCCTCAGTGCTCTTTTACAAGATCAGTGATTAACATTCATAGCTAGTAATGTGTTTATTATGAACTCAAACATAAGCAACAACATTTATTAGACGTTTTACGATTGGCTGAGCAGCTCATAAATGTTAAATATATTCTTTAATGAGTGTTTTTAAATGCAGTGTCCTCTCTCTCGGTTTGTGTTATGAGTGTAAGGTGAAACTTTCGATTTGCTCTAAAACTGATACAAGCTCTAGGTCTCACTGTGTCTCTACTCCTATTACATGCCTGTTAAACATTTTTCAATTGTACAGATTTTGTTTTTAAAATAAATCAATCATCAGCTAAAGAGTAGCGATTTAGCCGTGGTTTTTTCCTCATTGACTTGCGTTCTGTATTTCGGTTATTGCTTGTTATAACTTGCTTGGCGATGATGCTTGGTTATTGAATCAGAACGACTGGCACATTTTCATTTTCCAACTGTCTGTTTTGTCATTTCTGAAGACATTTTTGAAGACTCCTCCATCATGTATTTAAAATGAAACCATAATGAATTTATTCCAAGCAGCATTCAGGAAGCTTGCTCATACTCCTTTATTACAGTAATTACAATAATCCACCTTTTTTCTTTCCAACCTACTGGGCAGCTTTTGGCACAATGTCAGTGAAGCAGTGAGGGGTGGAAAGCCCCTTGATTTTTTTTATTTATTTTTTTATTTTTTTTTTTGCTTAAAAAAACAACCCCTGGGAGGGGGGGTGTTGAAGTATAGTGAAAGCTCAGCAGAAGTGAAATGATGTTCTCACTATATATAGATTAAAGGTCACGTTACAGGCCTCACCCCACCAGCTGTTTCTGCATTCTAAATCAGGTTATTTCCTCAATAAAAAAAAAAAATTGCAACAGTGTGATATGTTTGTTTATTTTAACATATTGAGATAAAATGCCAGAATTTTTATATTTGTACAGCATCTTTTACATTCATTTTTCTGCTGTGTAATTCTGACATGGATGCTCTTAGAAGGTTGAGTAAGAAGTAACAACATATTGCCTGATTTTTTTTTTTTAGAAAGATATAAATAGAAATAGATTAGATTAGATTAGATGCCTGCTCTTTAGAGGAAATGAACCACACAGGATGTGGAGGATGTGATGATAGGTTTTTTTGTATTTCTTGCCTACAGTGGCCAAAAAGTACTGTATACATCTGCTTTTAGTGGAAGTGAGTATGAAAAGCTCAGAACATTTCAGTATGAGCTTGAATCAAATAAATGATAATCCCAACTTACTTAAAGAAATGCTCAAACAAAATTGATCACATTGTAAATGAAGCACAGTAAGATGCTGGAGGTTGAATACACATGTTTTATCACATATGCAAGACTCAAAAACAGGTGGAGGGCTTCAGAGAGCACCAGGACAATGACAGCAGGATGGGTAATGGTCTGTCATTCAGTCACTTCTCTCTGTAAGAGAACACATAGCCATGTTTAATTTTCCTTTGTTCTAAATCCTAGTTGTGTTTTGTCATTAAAAAGCCTGCAATAAAACAACACATTTGAAGAACAGAGTTAAACAATTATTACATGCTGCTTTGTCCAATTTTTGGTCGTCACACAGATTGTATGTGTTTCCAAGAAACAGGAAGAAGATATATGACCTTCATTTTATTATCAGTATTTAAAGCAGCTCTGTAGGGTGTAGCAGATATACAGCATGTGCGGTGCAGTGCTTTCACATGCAGAGGTGGGTAGAGTATCCAAAATCTGTACTCAAGTAAAAGTACTTATAGAAATATTTACTCAAGTAAAAGTAACAATCTTAGTTACTTGAGTAAGAGTGAAAAAGTATCGGATGAAAAAACTACTCAAGTAGCTAGTTACTAGTTACTTTTGACCTGATTGAGTGAAAAACCAGAATTTCAAACTACTTGGAGAGCTTTCACACACCTCTCTTTGAAAGTCTCTTTGTTCTGCTTATATAAATCATAGGTTGAAGTGAAGTAGCTTATCTCAGTCCAGTGATGGGCACATTAACATTACATGACCTGTCATTTGCAATAAAATCTCAAACACACCCAGGTGTTTTTCTAACAATTAACTCTGTCTTTATTTTCACATTCACAACACAAACCTGTCAGCATCTGCATTTAAACAAGCTAACAGAGAATAAAAGAGATGGTGTGTGTGTGTTTGTTATGTTTGTGTATGAACTTGTTTGTGTGTGTTTGCCCTTCAGTATGTGAATGTTTATTTTGTCATATGTTCTTCAGTTTTACAGAATTTTGCTGTGGACTGATCCTCGTTTTCTTGACTTGATTAGTTCTGCATAAACCTTAAGCTTGTTTGCTGAATCCTCTGATGAAATAAAAATGTATGCATGAATGCCATTTTATAAGTACGTGCATTCTTTAGGTAGGAATAAAAATCAAATACAATCCCGTTTTTATTGTGTATGTTTGTTCTACACTTTGTTGAGTTGTCCGTATTTGTGTATAAATGCATGACGTCACAGTATGATGTAAAATTGATGTAGTTTTGTGGAAAATGGGTGCGAAATTGTACAGACTTTTAGAATGAACGTTTCTTCATGAACCTGAGTTGTTTGTAGGGTTCAGAAGATATTGCTTGCACGAGAGGGCATATGAGGAAAAACATTCGGACAGTGTGAGTAATGTGCTATTAAAATAAAGGTCAATGTGCCCTGAACACAGCATGCATTGCATTATGAAACTATGAACTTGAGTGTTCAACCACTGTCAAATTACGTAATCAAGGGCACATGTACAAGCATTACTATCCGATGGAAGATGAAATGATTTTTTTAATTGCAAAAAACACAAATAGAATAAGGAAATACAAGATCATAAGAAGATCCTTAAGAACAGAGCAGCCATCAAAATGAAAATAAACTAAGAAAAAGAATGACACACTAGGGTCTGCTAAAAGTCTGAATTTCTGCAATAAACGAAACAGTATTCTTCCAGTTTTACATTTTTAACAATCTTACAGATTTACAGTACATCCAAAAATTCTTTTCGAAAAACAGAACACAATGGCTTTGTTTTAAGGCACTTACATTTATGTATATAAAATTTGCCCAAAATGATAATAATATTCCATACAAATTAAGTATGTACATCTTCCATTAATAAACCAAAAATTATATCATGTTTAATTTACGCACGAGTAAATTAAAATTACACACAAATGTTCGGAATTACGTACGAGTATTTTTGACAGTGATTTTATTCCATACTGCTTCAGCATCATCTTCCTCTAAACGCGCGCTATACGCAAGCGGGAGATCCGTAACAGCCTCTCGCGAAGCAGCCTCTCCAACGTCTCGCGAGACTTGCAAATAAGCCATATACACTAATTATTTTAAAAAGCTTATATTTATTAACATTTGACAGTAACGGAGGAACGCCGCCAAATGTAGCGAAGTAAAAGTAAAGTTTTTTTCACTAAAAATGTACTTGAGTAAGAGTAAAAGTAAACATCTTTAAAAAAAAAAAAATACTCTAAAAGTTACCCAAAAAATTTACTCAAGTAAATGTAACGAAGTAAATGTAATTCGTTATTACCCACCTCTGTTGACATGTCTGAAATACACCGTTCAGGCATAACATTATAAACACCTGCCTAATATTGTGTTGATCCCCCTTTTGCTGCCAAAACGGCCCTGACCCATCATGCAGTGTGATTCATGACACCTTTCTATCTTTAACTTCTTCAGCAATTTGAGCAACGGTACAAATAAGTTTTTTTTTTTATTAATAATAAAATTAAAGAAGTAGCCTATAAAATATTACACAGAATCTACCCTGTCAAGGAGTTGTTAGAACGTTTCAATTTGAATCTTAATAACTTATGTGAATTTTGTAGCAATGCCAAAGAATCTGTCACTCATCTTTTTTTTTTTTGACTGTGTATACTCACAAATGTTTTGGTTGGATGTCTCTAATTGTCAGGGGTGGCAGGTGAGGACCCAAATGCAGAACACAGTCCGAGTTCAAAACTTAGAGTCTTTATTAAGAACGGCACAAAAATGGCAGAGTTCTCAAAAGAAACTGAAAAAAACAGGATACAGCAGGCTGGTAGAATCAGTAAAGGAAACAACCACCTACAGTCCACTAATCCAAATCTAGAGAACAGGTTAAATGTAGGACAGGCAGAGTCATAAGCAGCATACAGTCCAATAATCCAAATACAGAGAACAGGTTAAACGTAGGACAGGCAGAGTCATTAACAGCATACAGTCCACTAATCCAAATCCAGAAAGCAGGTTAAACGTAGGACAGGCAGAGTCATAAGCAGCATACAGTCCAATAATCCAAATACAGAGAACAGGTTAAACGTAGGACAGGCAGAGACAAACCAGGCAGACAGGAACTGAAGAAAAGGGCAGGATGCTGTCTCAGAAGCTCAAGGCTGACTGAAGAGACCATCTGGCAAGGAGCATGGACTGCTCGCTAGCTTATACCAGCAAACAGGCTCGGACAGGCTTGAGTCTGGAGACATGGAACGTAGGGTGGATGCGAAGGGCCCGGGGAAGCTTGAGTCGGACGGATACTGGATTGAGCACTTTAGAGATTGGGAACGGACCAACAAAGCGAGGAGCGAGCTTCCGACAGGCGACTTTCAGGGGCAGATCCCGAGTGGACAGCCAAACCCGTTGGCCAACATGGTAAGGGGGTGCCGGGTGGCGCTTACGATTGGCCCATCGAGCATAGCTTTTGGATGAGCGGAGAAGCACTAAGCGGGTCCTCCTCCAGACCCGTCGACACCGTTTAACCAGAGCGAGGGCAGAGGGAACCGAGGCCTCTAATTCTTGGGAAGAGAACAGAGGTGGTTGACAGCCGTAAGCGGCCTGGAAAGGGGAGAGGCCTGTGGCTGCCGAGGGAAGAGAGTTGTGGGCATATTCGACCCAAATGAGGTTGGATGACCAGGATGTAGGGTCTTCAGAACAGAGGATTCTGAGCCCAGTCTCCAACTCTTGGTTTAAACACTCCGTCTGGCCGTTGGTCTGCGGGTGGAAGCCAGATGAAAGGCTAATGGAGGTACCCAGGAGGTGACAGAACTCCTTCCAGAATCTCGAGGTGAACTGTGGCCCCCGGTCAGACACAATATTGCGAGGCAACCCGTGTAAGTGGAAGACATGTAATAGTAGCATCTGGGCAGTCTCCTTGGCGGAGGGAAGCTTGGCCAAGGGCACGAAATGGACCATTTTCGAGAATCAGTCCACCACCGTAAGGATGGTAGTGTGGCCGGCAGAAGGAGGTAGTCCGTTGACAAAGTCCAGGGAGATATGGGAACAAGGTCGTCTGGGGGTCGGAAGGGGGCGCAGGAGCCCGGCTTGAGGGGTCCTGGACGATTTCTGCTGAGCACAGGTGGGGCAGGCTGCCACAAATCTCTGGATATCGTGCTTGAGTGATGGCCACCAGAAACGCTGTTGGAGAGTAGATAAGGTACGGGAAACCCCGGGATGACAAGAGGCGGCTGCTGTGGCACCACTGGATGACCTGAGACCTAAGGTGATCAGGGACAAAGAGTCTGTTCCTGGGGCAGTTGCCTGGAATCTGTATCCCTGCGATGGCCTGCTGCACTCTCCTTTCGATCCCCAGATGAAGAGCACGGACGGTTACTGATGAAGGGAGGATGTGTTCGGGAGCTGGGTCATCCTCATCGGGGGTGAATAGTCGTCCGGTTTACCATTCTTAGAACCAGGGCGGAATGAGAGGGTGAAGTTAAAACGCCCAAAGAACAGCCCCCAACGAGCCTGTCGAGGATTGAGTCGTTTGGCTGTCTGAAGGTATTCAAGATTTCTGTGGTCAGTCCATACAATGAAAGGCTGCTCAGTGCCCTCCAACCAGTGGCGCCACTCCTCCAGGGCCAGTTTCACAGCCAGAAGCTCCCGTTCACCGATGGCATACTTCTGTTCAGCTGGGGAAAGGCGGTGAGAGAAAAAGGCACAGGGGTGGAGATGATTGTCCTTAGAAGCCCTTTGAGACAGGACGGCCCCCACCCCAGTCAGATGCATCCACCTCCACCACAAACTGGCGCGATGGGTCCGGAAGAATCAGGACAGGAGCAGTAGTGAAGAGCTTCTTAAGTTGGGCAAAGGCTAGCTCAGCCTCTGGAGTCCATGAAAAGGGGTGTAGCGAGGAAGTCAGTTGGTGCAGGGGTGCCGCAACGGCACTGTAACCTCTGATGAACTTCCGGTAGAAATTAGCGAACCCCAGGAAACGCTGGAGCTGCTTACGGCTTTCAGGGCACTGCCAGTCCCTCACAGCCTCCACCCGCCTGGGATCCATCTGTATGCTACCGGCCGAGAGTACGAAACCCAAAAACGTGGTGCTGGAGGTGTGGAATTCACACTTCTCGGCTTTCACATACAGATGGTTCTGAAGCAGGCGACGGAGCACTGACCGGACATGGTGAACATGCTCCTCTAGGGAGTGGGAGAAGATGAGGATGTCATCCAAGTACACAAAGACAAACTGGTTTAGGAAGTCCCAGAGGATGTTGTTGACCAGGGCTTAAAATACAGCAGGGGCATTAGTGAGCCCGAACGGCATTACCAGATATTCATAATGGCCTGTAGGGGTGTTAAATGCAGTCTTCCATTCATCACCCTCTCGAATACGCACCAGATGATAGGCATTGCGGAGATCGAGTTTGGTGAAGACAGTGGCTCCCTGGAGGAGTTCGAAAGCGGTAGACATGAGGGGTAATGGATAACGGTTCTTGGTGGTAATGGCATTAAGCCCACGGTAGTCGATGCATGGACGCAAGGACCCATCCTTCTTCCCTACAAAGAAGAACCCAGCCCCAGCAGGTGAGGAAGATGGACGAATGATCCCGGCCACGAGGGAATCTTGAATATATTGGGTCATAGCCTCTCTTTCGGGTCCCGAAAGCTGGTAGAGCCGACCCCGAGGAGGGGTCGTGCCAGGCAGGAGGTCAATAGCACAGTCATATGGGCGATGAGGGGGTAAAGAGGAGGCTCTGACCTTGCTGAATGCCATCCCCAGGTCATGATAATCGGAGGGTACTGAGCTGAGGTCAGGGGGTGGTTCATCCATGTCAGACACCTTGGTAGGAGGTACAGATCCTAGGCAATAGGTCCCCCAATCCAGAATACGGCCGCTGGTCCAGTCCACGTGAGGATTGTGCCTCCGGAGCCATGGAAAGCCCAACATAACAGGGGCAAATGGTGAAGGGATCAGAAGAAAAGACAACCACTCTTGGTGATGTTCAGAGATGGTGACAAGCAAGGGTTTAGTGCGTTGGGAGGCATGATGGAGGACATGGCCGTCCAAGGCCCGAACTTGTAGGGGCGAGAACAGAGGCACCGTCTCAAGGCCTAGTTGTTTAGCCAGGTCTTGATCCATAAATTCAGAGTTGGCTCCGGAGTCCACAAAGGCAGATAGGTCGTAGCCCCGCTGGTCAACTGAGATGTGGATCTTGAGCAGTGGCTTGGAAGGGACTGATGGTTGTAGACTCGCCACTGGCCCCTCTTTCAGCGACGAGCCCGGCCTTTTACTGGACAGGAAGCGGCAAAATGTCCAGCCTCTCCACAGTACAGGCATAGTCCTGAGGCCTGACGCCTGTCGTTCTCAGCAGAGGATAAGTGACGACGACCGATCTCCATGGCATGGGAGAGAGGAAGGCTCCTGGATGCAGAGACAGGGAGGGTAGGAGAAGGCGGGGGGCGAGAGACACTAATGTCATTTCTAGCTTGTTTGGAACATGTGTAAAAATTGATTTGTATGATGTTGTTTTTTTCTTTGTACAGGATGATGTTAATTCCAAAAGTACAATTTGTTTTATTATACAACTTTTTATTTTACTTGGGAAGTATCACATTCATGTGAAAAAATGGACTAAAGCTAAGCCAAACTTTAATCATTTTATAAAAGAGATTAAACAATATGGTACCACATTAGACAAGATTAAGAACAAAAAAGCAAGAAAGACCTATGAAGCATTCCGTCCACGTTAAATTGTTGTAATTTTAACCCCTGGCTTGAAAGGTTCCTTTGTTTGTTTGGGGTTTTTTTTTGTTTTGTTTTTTTCCCTTTTATTTCTTTCTCTTCGTTATTTCTCACTTGATACTCTTTAAATGTGTCTTTGGTAATTTGTACTTGTTGCAAGTGGTTTATACTTGTACAAATCTGTATATAATTTTGGCATAACAATAAAAAAAAAAAAAAAAAAAAATTGTCTGTTGGATCGGATCACATGGGCCAGCCTTCACTGCCCATGTGCATCAGTGAGCCTCGGCCACCCATGACCCTGTCGCTGGTCCACCACTGTTCCTTCCTTGGACCGCGTTTGATAGATACTGACCACTGCAGACCGGGAACACCCCACAAGAGCTGCAGTTTTGGAGATGCTCTGATCCAGTCATCTAGCCATAACAATCTGTCAGTGGTCATAATGTTGCTTAATAATGCCTTATCAGTGTATATCAGTTCTGGTGGTCACTAGTGGAAAAGGCTGGCATTTCCTGCTGGCACAAAAATGGTCTACTACACGTGACAAACCGCAAATAACGTGTGACCAGTAACACTAATAATATTTTGACCTGTAATATTTTGATTCACTGTTTAAGTTCACACAAAGCATTTCACAGATCACCCCTCAACACTTCTCTCTTTCTTGTGTACAAAGATGGC